>NW_010273824.1:2401-82491 GCF_000690775.1 Eurypyga helias
ACTTTATGCAGTAAGTAGCTGCACTGAATTCAATGGAACTACTCATGACATAAGCTACTAATCAAAGCAAGGATTATCACAGCCTGCCCTTAAATGAGCTGCACTCGTTTTGTGAGCGTTTCAAGAGTCATCAGTATGCTTTTTTAGGGTCTTCATTATTGATTTTTAATATAAATCTAATTGGGAACCTCAGATTGCTTTTGATTTGATCTTTTTCGGCAGAGACTTAAACCCTAAAGGAAACTAGTCACCTCTTTGATGCCTGTGCCAAGTTGCAGTCAAACTTCAACGGGCAAAGGATACATTTTGAATTTCCTTTCAACTTTCCCCCATTGGCCTGGCTGCTACCACATTATGAATTATAAACAATTCTATTTTACGCTTGTGATTATACTTCGCAGTTCATACGAGGATCTCAAAGTGTATTACAAACTTCAATTAAGTAGAACAATACCCTGATGAGCTGGGTTAGCTATAGTTAGAAACTATTTCAACACCCAACAAAGTTTAGCCGTTTGGGGGATTGCAGATAGTTCAAGCAAGTCAAGGGAGTTCAAGCAGAGAGCAGCAAAGTGCCTGTGATAAAAAGAGGGGGGGGTCAGTTGGCAGGATCTTAACGCCTTGTACGCATCCTTAGCCTTTTATGAAGAAGGTCACAGTGTCAGGCATTCAGAAGACCAAGAAATCAAACTTCAGGAAGAAATTCTTCATCCACTACTTGATACAGAATCCAGCTGAGCCTTGCTAATAGCAAACAGTAAGTGGCCATCATCCACAAAAGGATAAAACAAGACATTTTCTCCAAAGTCATCCAGACTATGCCTGCTAGTAACACTCCTGTAACAACTCCGTGCAGTGACAACAGTCTGAACAACAGGGGTTTGGATTAGCAGAGGTAAACCCTGTACCCAGATTGGAAGGCTCCTGGGGCATCTTCATATAGATATATGTAGGCATATCTTTGAGAGGCCTGTCAAAATCAAAATATCTCTGGAGATACAGGGCTTGAGTCTCACTCACAGAGGCTGCTGCTTATATAAATGAGGCTCCTCAGGACTGTTTCTCGTTGCTATTATGGATGACAGTTTCTATCAAGATTTTTTTTTTCTTCACTTGTCTGAGGTTCTTTTAAGTATAAAATAGCTCCTGTGTCCCTTCAATTCTTCTTGAGTGTAAAGTAGACAGGATCTAGTCTGGAGGACTCTTCAGCTGGAGATGCCTGCCTTACTGTTTCCGAAAAAGAAAAAGACCGAGAGATTTTTCACAGCTCAGGAAGGTAAGCATTCTCCTGCCTTGGCCAGGGCTCAGCCACAAGCTCACCCTGGCGCTTCCGCTCAGCGGTTTACAGGGATGAGGAAAGAGTAACTCCACGTCTTCACTTCTGCTTTCACCTGGTTTTGAGGGTCCAGGTTCAGATCTGGCACTTGCACGTGGTACCTCACCAGAAGTGTGGCTACTAGGAATGGAGTACACGGGCTGTTTGGGGGGGGTGTGGGGAGGTGGGTGTTTGCTATTCTCAAGGGGGAAATTGAAAATATTTTTATTTTTTCAGTGCTTTCACCTGTAACTTTACAGGTGCATAGCAGCCCCTGAGAACATGGCAGACTGTACAATCTCCTTGCTGTAACTGCAAGCAGGCCCTGCTCCTGCCTGCAATTTACAGTAAAAAATTCTGGGCCAAGAAGTAAGAGGGTATATCTGCAATGAGCAAAGTCCTGAAATAATTTTCTGCAGTGCAGACATGCATACAAGTTTGGAGGCTCTGTGTCTTGTCTTTCAGCTTGCTGCCAAATGGCACTGATGCAGTCGTGAGCAGGAAGGTTGGACTGTTGTTAAGTAAAATTTGAAATCTTTCAGCCGAGGTTCATTCTCTTTTATTATTCACCTAGTCTTTGGACGAGGAAAAATCACATTGAACCAGCATTAGCAAAGATAAAAAAGTGGCTCTTTTCATTTTAAGTTCAGGAGAAGCAGAATGCTATGAAAGGCTGGCCTCTCAGGTTCCCCTGAGATTAGCACTGGACTAATCAGATGGTTTGTACTGCCAGATTCAAGCCATGACTTCAGTCATGAAACTCTGCTGATGCTAATCTGGGGGAATCTTTAACCCAGAAAAGTAGCTGAGAGGTGGCCGGGAAATGTCAAATGCTTGCCACTTTCTTTGTCCCAGGAGGGCAGGACAAAATAGCTGCTGAGAAAAAGGAATTTGCATTAGCTCCCCATGGAAGTACTTTTTATTCCATGCTGAGAAGGCTTTTTTCCCCATCAACTGGAAGTGGATTAACTTAAAAGTGAAAAAAGAAACTTTTAAAATAGCAAATACACAGATAAGGAGCTAGTGAAAGAGAACTGCTGTGCTTTAAATTCACACCTTTGCTATTAGCAATAGCATCTCCGTGACTTTGATTTAGAAAGGCTGCGATTATTATAGTTCATAACCATACTCAGAGAGAAGGGAAAAAAAAAAAAGAATCTCCCACAAATGTAGCAACAAATGTTCATGGAATGATAGTCTTCAAACATTTTCATTTCATCCAAATTTTTAAACTACTTGCCTATAGACAACAGTGTGTAAACACATGTCGTGAGCCAAAGCCAATTTTTCCAGTTGCACACTTAACAAGACAAAATAATACAGATTTCTTACTCGTTCTTCAGTCAGCCACCGAAAATGTCACTTACACATATCCCAGAACTTCTCTTTTGTTACTGTCTTATCTTTTGAAGAGTCAATGTCTTCAGACTGTTGTGCAATTGTGTTAAAGCCAGCAGTCACGACTTCTTGTAGCTGTGAGAGGTTGCCTCTCTCTGACAGCTCCGGAGAAGATTTAGGCAGAATGACTTTTTGCCCTTCCACAGTCTAGACAAAAAACATACACAGAGAATCAGTAATGGATCCACTGAATAAATTATAAATCGTGGTGTGGCATTCAGCCAGTCGAAGAGGGAAATGTCCG
This sequence comes from Eurypyga helias, assembly GCF_000690775.1. Lineage (NCBI taxonomy): Eukaryota > Metazoa > Chordata > Aves > Eurypygiformes > Eurypygidae > Eurypyga > Eurypyga helias. The sequence goes on from NW_010273824.1 coordinate 5,359, forward strand.
TGGAGAAGGCGGCCTTCGAGATCCCGCAGGCAGTAAAACCTGCTTCCAGGATTTCTGGCTTGCACCACAAAAGAGAAAAGGGTCTATGCAAGTAGTTAAGGGGAAAAATAGACTCACTATAAACGTGATCCAACTGGTGACAGGCCAACAAAAGCACAGGATTCCAAGACTGACCTAAACTTTTACAAAGGTCTAAAAAATTGGGTATCTTACAAAGAGGGCTATTCTGTTAATGCAGAAAAAAGGGAAGTGAGCGCTAACTAGCCCAAATATCCCAAACGTATTCTTCTCATCTGAATAGTCTTTAGCAAGCACTGGAAGTCTCTTTGATTGAAAAGGCACTTCAGTCCTGAGATGAAAGAGAGGGCAATTATTTCCCTTTCCTTTCTACATTCCAGGTATATTTACAGCGGTACTTTTTAATCTGGTCATCCACAGTAGGGATACTGCAGCTGAACAGTGCAGCTGAAGGCTGCAAAGGTACAGGATGTGTGAGGGGAAAGCAGAGGAGGTGTTTGGTACAAGTGTGTTAATGCCAGCACAAGATGTGCACAACCACCTTTTTTTCAGTGCATTGCTTTCAGATCTAGCAGCGGTGTAGGGCTTCTAAAATCTACCACTGGAGCTTGTTGCTAACTAAACCCCCATTACGTATTCTGTAGGGTGGAAATCCAGACTTTGAGTAAATATAGTAGAAGGTCATATGGCAAGCAGAAATAAAAAGGACAAAGTACAGTTGGTGGAATAAACTGCAGAGGAAGGCACTGCTGGGCTTTGATATCGGCATACCTGAAAATACCAAAAGTCTAACTGTGCATGCAAAAGGCTACATTTCAAGAAGTTAAATATCAACGAAATCTATTCAACATTTACGTTCTGTCTCCAGAATTAGCAGTATACTTCAGTTTTTAAAATGAAACCAAGTTTTACTCATAAAATGTGTCTCGGGAATGGCACAATGTGGAATAATTTATTAGTATAAACCAAAAAGCAGTGTCAGAATTTTGAAGAAGAAACTACTTCTTTTCGGGAACGGAAGCTGACTTTCCACTCACTTCACTGTCTAAACTAAATACGTCAAATAGCTTGAGAGCGCAGTTTTCACAAACACAAGGGGCAGCCAGTTCTACTATAGCTGTAGTAAGAGGTCCTGGTAAAAACAACAACAAAAATATATCTGGTTTTGGTTCAAAGGCATTTCTTGACAGCGTGTTAAATGTTACTATCATATTTTATACCCTCATGTTTAAGCATATAAGCTTTGCCACCTTCTTGCTCCGTGCAATATGAAATACCAAAAAAGAAACAGATGGCTTTTGGTCCTGCACTCCTGTTGCCTTGTCACGTCTCACATGATCATTATAACCGGATGGAAAAGAAAATATGTTTCTTACAGAACTGCGAGAAACCTGCCTCCTAATCAGAAAAGACTCCATGATCTTCAGATGCAAAGAACACTTTTCAATATTCGCCATCGTTACAGCTGCATTATTGTCAAGGGAAGAAATAGGAGAAGTGGAATCGCGTGTGCAGACGCAGGAGCCGGTCTGTGCTGCAGTCAGAAGATGAAGATCACCGGGCACGGTCCAATGCAGGGCGCACCTTCTGCCCGCCTGACGTTACTGCAGTTAAAAAGCACTGTACCACTGCTTTTAATTACTCTAATGAAGCCAGAGAATGAGGGAAAGTACTACTGCCCTGCAACCTGTTAGAGAAACACATTTTGTAAGTGCCAGCTTTCCTAATGTATTTAACTTCAAGAGCTTTTTGTTTATTTCCTGAGACCTAAAGCACTTTGATCTTAAAATGGTTAGAGAGCCAATAAAAAAATAAATCACTTGTTCTTCTTACAAACCAGAGATTGGAAAGTAGAAGCCCTTTTATATCCAGTATTTGCATTACATTCATCTACCACATGCAGTTAGTACATTCAGTGTGTATCTGTGGCTCTATCATCCGCAGCCAAAATAATCACCTTTAGCTGAAATAAGCCTAAAATCTCAGACTCTGTCTCAGGCGTCTCGACATTTAAGTGCCATTCTCCTTTTGAAACTAACCTTGTACACAGGGTGGGTGCATTTCTTAGCTTTGCTCTGTCTCACTTCAACCTGGAAAAGGGAGCAGCAGAAGAGCTGTGCAGTGCGTGTCCTAGCAGTGCCTACGGACCATTTATAGAAGAGTTTCTGTTGGACGAAAAAGGGGTTACTTCTCTTTTAGCTGATTATCCGGTATTCGCTGTCATGGGTCACTCTCATCCCATCACGCTCTGTATGCGCAGCACTTCAGATCTCAGGGGCCAGGGCTCTGCAGCCCACTCCTGCTCTGTAGATCCCCAGACCAGCACGTGGCCTCTGAGCATCGTCTGCCCCGCACATCAGCCAAATGCCAGCTGCTGCCGTAGGCTGTGGAGTACAGATTGCCTGACTGCCCTGCGCAACTCTTCACAGGCTTTCTCGCCCTTCCTAACAGAATTTGAGAGCACCCTGGGATGACCACGCAAGTCCACTTTCACCTCCCACTTTCACCAAGAGAGGGGAGGCATTATTACGAGGATTTTCTTATGGGCCACCCTATGTAGCTCGCTTGCTGTTCCAAGCAGTGCTGTATTTTTCCTCTTCAGAAAGTTCCTTGCACAGCCTCATGTCCTTTTCTATAAATGGCATAACTATGCTGATTAGTAATAAAAGAAGGCTCCGCCACCCACACCTGCTCAGTGAAGCTCCGTTCCTGCAGCTCCTTCCTGTTTCTGGAAGATTTTTCTATTAAGAGAAATTCTTAATTAGAAAGTGAATTGGTACACCAAGATAAATTACAATTTCTCTGGTCCTGTTCCCTGCCCTGCCACAAGTCTGACCTCCCTCCCTTTCTGGGGAGGTTCAGAAAGCAAAGGTCTTGGGAAACAGCTTACACAAGAAGTCCCTTGTATCTTCCCCTGAAAAAGGATGCATTTTCCTCTTTGTACGTGAGAATGACCTTTGCCAGAAGTAATCATCCTTTTGACAGTTTACACAGTTTTCGAGCCTTCTGTGCTTAGCCCATGGGCCCTCCTTTACCCTGACAACACATATCTTCAAGTTGTTTTCCATAAATTCTCTTCCCTAAGGATGTGTGGAAGCAGCAGAATTAGTTGCCTGAGCGTGGATTGGGGTGGCAATGCATTTTCTTCTCATGTTCAGCTAACCAGTAATTCACCAGGCAGCCCGTTCTAGCTCTCAGAGTCTCAGCACTGTGGAGAAGCTCGTATTTTATCCCTGGGTTACAAGGAGAGCTGGATCCTCATCTGGCAGTGATCAGTCTAGCTCCATTAACCTGAGTGCTGATTTACACCCACTGAGAATTTGATAGCTGGTGTGCAACAGGAGCTTGCAATAATAAGCCCAGTTATAAATAAAAGATGAAAACTCCATTGTCGGCCATTCTGTAATGTACCATTTTCCTTTTGACCATTTGCAACAGGCAGATTCAAGTTTCCAGGATAATGACTTACGATGATTTGACAAAATATGTGACACAATGAGTCAAAGGTGGCTCACTTGTCAATCTCTGCCTTGTATAGAAAAATGCCGTATCCCTCTAAATGTAATTAAAATAATTATTGTATTAAATACCTGTGAAATTTTAAGCCTAGGTAGGACTGGGTAGAGAAGTAGGAGCCGCAGTGAGGCTTCCCTGCTCCTCTGTCTCCCCAGCGGTGTCTAGCAGTACATCTAATGGAACATCATACTATGTTCCCGGCTTTCCATTACCTCTACTTTCTCCTTTTCCTCCTCCCTTAGTAAATTTAGAGTGAAAGGCTTCCATCCCAAGAAACAATTTGCCATTTAAAAATTCCATTAGACCCTTTTCTCCATTACTCAGAACACAGAGGGAAAGGGAGGTACAGCTTTGGCAGGCAAATCAGTGGGGAAAGATTCCAAAACAGTTATCCAGGCACATTGCAGTCATGGGGAGGGGACTGCATGGGAGAGCAAGGGCAAGGAAGGGGAATTTTCAAACCAGTTTTACTATGAATAGAGAGAAACATTGAGTTGGCATAAGGAAAGCATTGAGATTTCTCAGCCTGAAGCAGACGTAATACTGGAAAATAGACACAAACATGCACATATCCCAGAAGGAGTATTTCCCTGGAGTGTAGCTGTTCCACATGAGGGCAGACAAGGTTTGTAGTGTTGCTGACAGAGGGTAGGGACATGATCAACAGGCCTGCTAATCTCCACTTCTGGGCAACCGGCCATGACTGATGACAGTCAGTTGTCTGATCAAATCAGTGGCCCAGAACAGGAGGGCCCAGAGGTTCAGCCGATGAGGACAGTGAGTAATGAATAAAACTGTAAAACTCCTACCCTCGAGACATGGAAAAGCACTGTCTCTGTGGAGAAAGTCCTTACGTATTCCTGGCGCAATTTCACAGGTGGATCATGGCAGAAAAATGGATTTCAGCTTTCCACACCTGAACACAGCGCGCAAAGGCTGGCTTAGGAGCACTGCTGAATTTAGGAAGCAAGGTTGTGGGAAGACTAAGGATGTCACTTCTCTGTTGTATGGGAGTTTGAGCTCCCAAACTACATGGTTACAACAGAAATACTGCAGTGATGCACTCGGTGCATTTCATCGCTCACAGGTAAATCAGCGTTTGGGGAGTCACAGCACAGCCACCCTCCGTTCATGGAGCTGGTAAGCTGTGTCAGCGCTGACCCCTCTGTTGATTTAGGAATAAGTTTCTAAGACCACAAGGAAACTGGTTTGTTTGCATTTTCCAGGCAGGGGTTGTGGCAGCCGCTGCGGAGAGCAACGTGATGCGAGAGCAAGAGGCTTTAGCTCTGCAGATGTTCCACCAGCAGCGTGCCCAGCAAAGATGGGGCAGCAATGACGTACCCTGTGCTTTTCACTAGCAAATAGTGAAAACTAGTCCTGGACCTCAGTCCTGGGATCGGCACACTCAGCACCAGCCCTCAGGAAGGGATGTGAACTTACTGTAGCGGGGGAACGCTATGGTGTTCACCGGTACTGGTCCAAAGGGAAGCAGGATGCTCTCTTTGGCAGGAAGAGCAAATAGGCCAAAGATTTGCAGACAGATAACTAGGTGGAACTGGATGAAACAAAATCCACTCAGCTGGTGAAGATAGCTCTCTGCCCTGTGAGACAGACTGCAGAGAAAATCAGAACAGGAAGCTAAGCACAAAAATGGAGAATTTAGCACAGAAACAGAAAGTTCAGGACAAAGCTAAACCAAATGCCTGATTTGATATTGAAATGTCTGCAAATTTTTCCTCAAAGAAGCCCTGGAAGTCAACCTGATTTCCAGATTTCAACATTTTAGATGAAATCACATTTTTAGAAAAAAAGTTTTGCTGAATATTCACTTCAGTCATTCCCTTTGTCAGCCGAAAGACACACGTGTCAGCAAACCCCTAGTTGGCTCGGTTCCTGCCCTCGAACGGGCACAAGCAGTAACCTGTCCCTTCTCTCTGCTACCTCCTCACCTGACCTGCCCTCTTCCCCCTTCACTGCTGGACTTGACAGGTGAAGGTTAACTAAGTTGCGGCAAATCACTCAGCAGTCTCAGCTTCAGGAAGGCTAAACAACAAACCGTTTGGCCCTGGTCATAATCCCTCTTTTCCCTCTACCTTCTCCCCACATAGGCAGCTGTGCTGATGCTGTATGGACACCTTGCTGTTCTAGACCTGACCAGCACACCCTGTATATCGCTTTTGACACGTTCTTTACTTCTTCCCCGTCAAATAGCTCCCAGTGGGGAAGGACATGTGAGTACGTTTTCTTGTGGGGGAGTCTGATTTCCAGCTGCAGCTTTCCTTAGGCCAGAGTGCCTTAGCCACTTATTTTAAGGCAGACGAGCTCCGATTAAGCCTTGTTAATCACAAGACTGGCAGGCCATCAGGAAAAATTCCTGATACATACTCCCAGCTCCGGGGTCTGGACTTTTATGAGTGTCCTCAGAGCATCCACTGGTGGTCAACAGCAATCCCACCTAAGACAACGTCCTCTCTGTCTCCTTCCTCAGCTCTCCTGCAGTTGGTTAGCAACATCCAAGCTACGTGCCAGAACCATGGTTCGTTCTTGTCTGAACATTAAGCTACAATCATATTGCTTTAAACACTTTACATTTCTTTAATTCTATTTTTGTGTAGTATAGCCCTACAGCTCTACAGAGCTATTCTTCAGTGGGCATCCTCCTCATATACCGATGCTGTAGCGTGCATTCGAGAGAGTTAATCGGAATGTAAAGCTCATCAACGTATGTCAAAGCCATCAAAAGATCCACGCGATGCATGAAACATTTAGAAATAATTTCTGCAGGATTTTTTCATCTCCCCTTATTCAGCTGTTCTCAAAGCAAAAAAAATACAACTTAGACCTGTATGGCTTTTGGGTCTGTGAATGTTTGGCTTTGTGGTTGAGGGTTTTATTTATGAGGTGCCATTTGAGACAAAAGTCATCCCAGGCTCATACTTTACTAGTTCAGTAAATTTTCCATACTTTAATGATCAGGCTGCATACTTTACTTGTTACTTTTTAATATACTTCAGTGATCAAATTGTATAGCGTAACGATCAGTTTTCCTAACGTGCCTGAATGAGTTGCATACCTCATTAATTTAGATACATACTTTACACGCCAAAATTGTAGCGCGTTTGGATGAAGTGAATAATTTAACAACCATCCTTCTCTCAGAACCTGCACAGGAGCCCAGGAATACGTGTGAACCCAGGGTGGGATGAAACTGCCAAGGCGTGGGAAACGTCGGGTCGAACCTTAAATGAAAACATGAGATTTGAGAGCATCTGGAAGCTGAACCAACGCTGTGAACCTGGTTTGTATTTGTTTTGTCTTTTCAAAAATGCTCCCTTGTGGATTAATTTGGGAATTTAATGATGGATTTATCCCTTCTACCTCTAACACAGCACAGAAAAATATTCAAGGTGAACGCTCAATATTGAAAAAAGCAGTACAGGCTCCAGTCCTGTCATGCACCTAGTACCTCCTGAAAGATGTGGGGGTAGCTTATTTTTTTGCTAAGCTGAGGTGGAAAATATTCGGGGTTCTGAAGGGCTAAAAGGGACTTCATGTTACAATGTCCACTTTTGCAGAGTTTCACCGCGGGGGTGTCACCTTATCAAGTTGTTAAGGAGGCTTAGCACCGACTTGGTGGGTGAGAAGACATTACAGCCCTTCCCTAACAAAAGCAGCTACCTGTTCGAAAGCTAACGTGCAAGCTTGCTGTCAGGTCAACAGTACAGCACACAGATACCGCGTTGAACTAATTACACAGATATGTTATGTTTCATACAATTGGCCTTTGTGCTGGTATGACTCAGTTGAAGCTTACTGAATTTATATCAGAATAAAAGCAGGAAAGGGGGTAATGCGGAATTTTCTAGCTTATACAAAGTATTCCACTGTTTTACGGTTGAGAACCATGCAGTCTATTATATCTGTTAAGACTGCATTTTAATAAGCTGAAAATATAAATATTTTAAACCCCCCAACTATTTTTAAAATAACTATAATTAAATGTAGTCCTGCCACTAAGGACAAAGTAACAGTTGTACTACTATAAATATTAATGCTAAATTTACAGAGAATAAAATACATTTAAGCAAGCTTATAAAATTTTGAATAAAGCTACGCTTATAATAAGCACTTTGGTAAAGCTATGCCTATTGCTAACTGACACGTGTAGATAAAGTCTCTAACCCACTACAAAAGCCTGTAACGCTTTACAAGTGTTTGGAGCAGTTTATGGGTCCTTCTTCATTTGAAACCTGTGGTCTGTCCTCCTCCTCCTCTCGTCAATCACACAAGCCCTGCGTTAATTGAAGCCTGACAGACCGACTCGGGACCTGAAGAGATTGAGACAGATCTTGCTGGTTTTCCAGCTCCTGCTTTATGACACAGGATTTAATCACCGTATAGCTCTATACGGATTTGTTTAGCACAACATTCTATTATCGCCATGGCAATAAAGTGGTAGGCTTTTTATATGGTTTTCCATTGGGTGATGATTATTATTTTTCTCATTTTATTTGTGCTTCGAGCATACTTTTGAAAATGAAACATAGTTCCTTCTTAGAACATAAGATGCAAGTTAATACTTACTCCCCCAACCCCCCGCCACCCCCCTCTGCCAAAATGCTTTTTATCTAGCTAGCAACCAGCTTTCACATCCTTCATCCTTAGCCAAGCTCAGGAATGAGCTGTAAGGTAATGTCACTTGGACTCCTGTACCCTCAGATCTACTTACACCTGCTTCCCGCTGGGTAAGGCAGACTAAGAGGGGAAAAGCCAGAGGAAAGGGATGGACTGTGAAAGCAAAATAGGACAGAGACTTCTTTGACTTACACCTTTTGGTAATGGTCCTGTTATTTACAAACATGGTAAGGATTGCTGCGCTGGTAAAGGGTGTGATTATGAATGGAAGGATCTGCTCCTGCAGTCTGCCCCAAGTGAATGAGTCCAAGTGAGGGACTGGGGACACAAACCTCTTCCCCAGAGAAGCAGCCACTCTGGTTTAATTTGAGTTCTCGCAACACAGGTATCCAGATCCTCAGAAGACTCTGTCCCTTACTGCAGTTAAGATTTTCCCTGTTCTTGACTAATCTCTGTGTTTGACCTTCCTGCTACACCTACACAGACATTATTGTTTGGCACCAAGACCTTGGTGGGCTCACCTCTCCACTCACTTTTCCGTCCAGCCTCTGTCAGTCCACCTAGGCAGTTCAGGGATCATTGGGCATATTTGGATATCCCACATCCTGCGTCACCCAGCTGGGGCAATCTGGTCATGCTTTCAGCTTGTCACATGTACAGACCTACATCCACGTGAGTGCAAGACTCAACTTCCGAGAGCAGTTTGTGAGGTGAGAAGGTTTTCCTGGAGTTCAACAGAGACTAACGGAAAGAGATGTGGATTTGGCATGCTCACTTGTTTCATCAGTCACTTCTAACACCAGATCTTATCCTCTAAAGAAATCTGTTATGGGTTGGTAGCAATTCTTACTTCTACGAGATGGTTTATGTTTTTTCAGGGAAACTTTCCAGTCTACTGTGAAATCCTCACAAAGGTTAAGATTCTTCAGAGGGTGCCTGAACTCCTTGTCTGATAAATTGAAGTAGGTCGGGTACTTGTCAAAATTCCAGTGCTTTAATTACTCCAGTGTCTTCTCCATCAAATAGAGAAAATGCCTGAGAAGCAAGAATTTGCTTTTTTAGCAACAATTTAGCACTTCATATGGAAATACCTGAGACCTGAATGCCTTTTTGTTGCAGGTCATTTTATACATGAAGAAAAAACTCCACATTTCTCAGAACTTTACTTAGTTTGAGGCTTTACTTTCTTTTAAAAATTAGATGCAATTGTTGAAATAAGCCAAAAATAGCCTGTACTTCTGTGCCACATGTAAATATAAATATGGAAATAAACAACAACCTACAGTGAAAGCAAAAAAGCATTATATCAAGTACCCAAACATTCCAGAAAATAATGGCTAATACAAGAGAGCAAACAAACAAAAATATTAGAGGATTGCCTTGAATAATTAAAATATGTTAAATTAAACTCACCTGAGTGTATTTGATTTGCATTTTGCCCCTTCCCCTCCCTCCGTTGATTGTCTCTGGCTGGGCAAGTTTGTTTCCTACTCTCTAAAGGACTTGATAGACCATCCTCATTAGCTTCAGCTCATCCTCCCTTGAGGAAAAAGCCCTGCCTATTCTTCTTGGGAGATTTCCAAGTGTTTCCCAGGGGAAACAGATGAAGTTTAACACAGTTGCAGCAGGAGGCGTGGAAGAGAAAACTTAAAATGAGTGGCAGAAATACCAAGCTCTAGAAAAGTTGTGGGTCATGTCCGCCCTCATTCTTTCTGGCTGCTACCAACTTACTGTGCCCCCTTGTGCTTGTCTGCCCCTTATTTATAGAATCACAGAATGGTTTGGATTGGAAGGGACCTTAAAGCCCATCTAGTTCCCCCCCCCCTGCCATGGGCAGGGACCCCTTCCACTAGACCAGGTTGCTCCAAGCCTCATCCAGCCTGGCCTTGGACACTTCCAGGGATGGGGCATCCACAGCTTCTCTGGGCAACCTGTTCCAGTGCCTCCCCACCCTCTCCAGGAAGAATTTCTTCCTGATATCCAATCTAAACCTCCCCACTTGCAATGTAAACCCGTTACCCCTTGTCCTGTCACTACAGGCCCTTGTAAAAAGTCCCCCCCGGCTTCCTTGTAGCCCCTTCAGGCACTGGAAGGTGCTATAAGGTCTCCCCGGAGCCTTCTCTTCTCCAGGCTGAACAAGCCCAACTCTCCCAGCCTGTCCCCATAGCAAAGGAGCTCCACCCCCCTGATCATCTTTGTGGCCTCCTCTGGACTTGCTCCAACTGGTCTATATCTTTCTGATCTTGAGGGTTCCACAGCTGGACGCAGAACTCCATGATACTGCCTGTGTACTCCACTCATGATCCTGCATGTGGAAATCTCTGATTGCATAAAGTTAAATGACTATTACACCTTTAAAAACTTCAGGGTAATGTCCTATTAGTCTGCTAACACTATAGCATATTGGTGTAATACAGCAGTTTTTATGTCTTAGCATTAGCACTTTTCTAAATAATGGGTTTAACAATGTTTATTTTAATGTACATGAACCATGCCTAGTGGCAAAACAAATGCTACCATATCCAAAGGCCATTGCAAAGGAATCCTTTGAACATTAAAGAGGATTCTGTAACTTCTTAGTAGGAAAAGTTCAACTTTGCTTACATACTGAAAGTCTTACGGGAGAAACAAAGCACTGAGTATATACCATGCTTGGTACCGGGTGTGTTGAAAATGAATGAGAAATGATTATACTGACAGAGAGGACCCACCTGAGCTCTTAAACTGTTTGTAACGAAACTTCAAAGGTCTGTATTCAACTGTAGAAATGCCAAGGGTGGGATGTGATTTCCTTGTTCCACCCCAGCCCCCCCCACCAGCCCCAGCTGGACTCTAAGAACGCTGCATTCAGACCTGACTCTTTACCACAAAATATTTGGTTATAAACTTAGGTTTTTAGAGTAACCCTTCACAAAGCTGGCAGCAACTATTCCTCAAAAATGGCTCTAGGAATGGGGAACTTTCTTATTTTCTCTTATCAATGAAATGGGAAAAAAGTTCTTTTCCAGAGCACGGCAGACAGATTCTGGTTCTCCCTGGAGAAAATGCCTTAGTCCCTGAAGTTTTATTAACCACCAGATAGTAACCTAAAAGACTAAATGGATGATTTATTCGTGCCATAAGCACTTTCCAGTGACCTTCTCCATTCTTAAGACACACAGAGCTGAAAGGACAGATATTGTCTTCTATTAAAATTTAACAAACACTCTGCTACTGTATTTATCTATTTCTTATTTCAATAATGCAGAGAACAAGAAGGATTTTTTCCCCCTTACTATGAAAAATGTAGAGTGATTATATAAATATTTCAGTATTTGGTTCAATAGTTTGCCTATCTGGCTAAAAATGGCTAAGTAGACCCAGTAAGGTTACAAATGTCACAGGAGTCTCCAAGGAGTGTTAAAAATGATTTCTGTAATGAAAGAGCATCTCTCATGCTACTACTTTTTTGGGGCGGTGCTTGTAACAGTGATATCACTAGTGACACCTTTGTTGAAAGTTTGGGCTAAAAATAACTGCAGGACAAAATAACTGCAGGACCGAGTCCACAGTCCAAGATTTCAAAATTGCAGCCATTGATGACAGGGAATTTGTTAGGACAAGGGGCAATGGCTTTTAATAGAAAGAGGTGAGATATCAGGAACAAGTTCTTCCTGGAGAGGGTGGGGAGGCACTAGGACAGGTTGCCCAGAGAAGCTGTGGATGCCCCATCCCTGGAAGTGTCCAAGGCCAGGCTGGATGAGGCTTGGAGCAACCTGGTCTAGTGGAAGGTGTCCCTGCCCATGGCAGGGGGGTTGGAACTGGATGGTGTTTAATGTCCCTTCCAACCCAAACCATTCTGTGATTCTATGAATTTCTACCCCCATCATCTTCCCAGTCCTATTCCCTTCCCCTCCCTTGTGTGGGCAGCAGCTCTCCCATGGCCATGCACAACTGATCAGGCTTTTGTCAGGTTGAACTTCCCTGGCTCGGGCCATTGGGCAGGAAGACAAGTGCTGGTTTTGACACAAGGCAGGCGGGAGAACCTCACTGTTGGGAGCATGGGAGTAACGAGGACATCATTGCAGGCATAAACCTGCCTCTGAAGCCACGAGCTTAAATGGGACCTGAAACTGCAGGTGCAGATGAGATGGCTGTACAGTTCTTTGTGCTAGGAATGTTTCCTTCAAGGTATTTTTGATAATTTTTTGACCATGCTTCAAGGCAATCTTACTGTGGCATCAGGAATTATTTACTCTGGAGGCTGCTGCATTTCAGTAGATTCTGACACAGCAGTCTAAGACTACTTAATATACAACATTTTTTTCATTCCGGGCTATCAATATTCTAGAGAGAAGTGATTATTTTTATTTTTCTCATTTTACAGGTGGAAAAAACAGGAAACTCGCTGCTCGACAGCTAATGCACCTTATCTGTTTGTGTCAGAATCAGAAGTGCCCAAGAGCAGAAATGCAGATAGTTGCAGACCCCCAGCTGACAGAGGTTGCCCAGGTGGTAACTTCTACAGCCACTATAATGTGCTCATACCTGATCATACGCCTGGATCCTCAGTTCCTACATGACCCTTTCATCTCACGCTGATAAAACCATAATGCCTCCTTCAGTAGCACATTATATCTACATGTAGTAAGTCTCAGCCCAGGAAACTCAACAGAGCAGTTCTAAAGATGTGTGATCTTTACCTGCCTGGGACATGATTTACAGGCAGCGGGAGGAGCAAAAGGCGTTCGGGGAAGAGAGGAAGGTCCTGATAATTTGTTATTAGCTTTTTCCTATTCAATCCATATCTTCACAAAACCTCTAGGCTTGATTTGATATGCTTGTTTTGTGGAGGTACCAGAATACAATCCATTAAAAAGTCTGCGGTTGTCAGAAGATGCTATTTCTACACAGGCCAAGGTTGTTGGTAGCACTCAATTAATAGCAGAAAAGTTCTGAAGCCTTTGGGTGAGTCCCCAGCCAGGCAGGAAAAAATAGAGATGAAATAAGATGCGGTGACCACATGAAACTTACCTTGTACAACAAATCATAAGATGATGCAACTATTTCTTTTATCTTAATTAGGGCCTGTTCTAAGCTGAGCGCTGCAAAGCTTGCAGGTGGTGCAGCCTGCTTTTGTCTCTGTTGGTATTTAGATGCTCTGCCATCATCAATTGCTCTCAGGAAATCAAAATAAGAGAGCTTGCTGTCATGAATGCTGATTCCTAAGCTAAGGGAAAAACACAGAGTGAGATATCAACGATTTTAAGCAATTTTCTCACTGTTGTCTGTACCAATTAATTATTATGATGTATTATTTGTGCCCCAGCAGCACTCCAGGATAAGCTTGTGCTGTCGGTCTATAAATCCTGTTAAGTTTCTGCCCAAGCTCCTTCTCAGGTCTAAGCTACCAATCCGATCAATTAGACACAACCACACTCAGATGCAGATCCAGGCCAACCTCAAGCTGCTCAGGAGGAGACCTAAGACCTGCTGTATCTTGGGCCCAAGTGCACAATGTTCCACTCCATCAGCATTAATTCTGTGATTTTAAGCACAGCACAGTATTCTGATCACAGCCTACTGCTGAGCTTACCATCCCCAACGTGGCTGGAGGACATGTAGGCTCCCAAATCTCCTTTTCATGTCACAGTGTAAACACAGTGTAATAGACTCTGTTGAGGAGTAGATGTTCCTTATGCGAAGTGCTGGTACTTTCTGCTTTGCAAAAATACCCTTGACTCGCAGATGCTGAAGTGCTGCTCAAGCCTCCCAATATGTTGGGTCATTATAATTCCGAGAGAAAGCAGCAGAACTACATACAGCCCCGTAAGCAGTTGCCAGACACAAAGTAGGACATCCAGCACTGCTCCGTGACACGGTTCCTGGGTGTTTCCCATGGAAGGGGACTTTTTACAAGGGCCTGTAGTGACAGGACAAGGGGTAACGGGGTTAAATTGAAAGTGGGGAGGTTTAGATTAGATATCAGAAAGAAGTTCTGCCCAGAGAGGGTGGGGAGGCACTGGGACAGGTTGCCCAGAGATGTTCTGGATGCCCCATCCCTGGAAGTTTCCAAGGCCAGGCTGGATGAGGCTTGGAGCAACCTGGTCTAGTGGAAGGTGTCCCTGCCCATGGCAGGGGGGTTGGAACTGGATGGTCTTTAAGGTCCCTTCCAACCCAAACCATTCCGTGATTCTATGATTCCAGCACAGTTCTATACTCATTCAAAATTTCTCTGCCACATGAGGGGAAACCAAACCAGTAGAAGGGTTATCTTCCCTCTCAACCCGTACTCACTCCTCATGGTTTGACAGGCCACTCCCTCCCTTGGGCTGGCGTGTTTGGCCCAGGAGCTGCAGCTGTTGACCCGTGGTGTGCTGAGTCCAGCGAGGCTTTCTCTTCTGATCCCTTGAGGTCAGGCTGTACCCAGGATCCCAGCCCACGGGGTCTGTGGGCTGTGCTCACCACTTGCTGAATTTCTGTCAGCTGAAACATCTGCTGGATCACAGGCACTGGGGAATTTCACGTTCTGTCACGTCGGAAATTCAGTGGGTTACAGAGCTGACTACACATAGCTCCAGGTAACAACAGTGCATACTTGCATCAAATATCAGCATGGGGAAAAACGAGCTCTTGCATACGATTTGGGGATTTATTTTTTTCTTTGCAGAGGACTTTGTTACCAAACTAAATTCATTTTTATTCAAAGATGTTTTACCATAAAAAGACTGGAATATTGCCTGACATATGCAGAAAATACATGAAAATAAAAGTTATTTAACACGAAAGATTAAGATGAGATGAACAGCACTAACCATTACATTAAAAGCTACTTTCCTATAATGTCCTGTGACTTGTGACCACTTCATGAAAAGACACCTGGTATATTTTAAACAACAGTTTCAAACCTGTGTTTGTCACAAGGGATGCAATAGCAGGGGCTTTCTTTGCTCTCACTCACCCAGTATAAAGCCAGTACAGTCAGTTTATGGAATTTCCTACTGTTGAAAGACAGAGATTATCCAGACTACAGTATACATTAGGTGTTTTGGATACAGATCCATTGGTACTCATGGAATTATTCCAGATTGACCTTAGAATTACCATCTATGGAGAGGTTTTTAATAGACTTTCATAATTTTATAGCCAATCGTTAGAACTACAGATTCTTAATACACACGTATTAGGTAGATAATTCCTATGCTGCAGGGGAAAAGCTAGACTTTTTTTAGTCTTGCATTCAGCTTTTTTTTTATAGACTTATGGTCAAGGCAAGTCCTAGAGAGCCAAGACATGACAAAAGAGATGGCTCCACTACCCAACCCTGATTTTCTTCTTTAAAACTGAATTACTGTAACATACTTTCGTCATCTGTTTCCACAGTAAATCACTGGGGACCAATGCCTCAGCTACCAATCACCAGAATATCCAGTTACAAGAATGTCTAATTAATGGGGAGAGGCAGTAAAACAAAGAGGAAGCTTTATAAAACAGGCTGGAAAAGAAATTAACTATAGACCCCATATCTGCTAGTAAGAAAAAAAATATTCAAGAGCCCTGATTTTGCATCTTGCAGCTGCACAGCACTCCCACATACTACCCATGTCAAGCTGGCTCCAATATTGGAGACAGTGTGTGGAAAAGGAAATAATCAACACCATTTCAGTGGAGAAATAAATTGCCAAGTGGGCATTAAAATTTTAGTAATAAAACTAAATGCATATGCTAATCTACTCTGTATTATTTAGAAAAGACTATTTTGGATCAAGAAAGGAATAATCTGCACAAAATTACAATGAATGGAGGTGTTTATCATCAAGAGGTCTTTGAGAAAGAAACAAGCAGCAGATTCCTATTAAGGTTTCAATTCATAAGAAGTTGATCACCCAATTAAAGGTGAACTGTGAAAAGACTTTGTTAATTTTATTTTGAAAAAGAGTCTGGTCTGGCAGGCTCTGGAGAACAAAACCCAGTGCTGCCAGGCATATGACCTGTGGGGGGGCTGTTTGGTGCAGAGAACCGCAGTACCTAATGTTGGAGCAGTTCCTTTGTGTTCTTCAGCCTCTACAAAAGAGATTTTGTTTCTTACTCATATTAACACAGAGAATTAAAAGCTTAGTTGTGCACGGACGCAGCATTGGATCATTTGAAAATTATTGCTATTTTATAAGGCGATTGAATTCTGTTTCTAATTTGAACAGGATCTGTTTCACACAGTTGCGTTATTAAATTTAAATAAATAAATAAAGCCCCGCAAACAAATACACGTATTCAAAGTGTACCTTTTTTATGTAAGAAGCCATTTCACTTTCATTATTTGCAGAATCAATGCATTAACTAAAACAATTTTTCACTCATACGCAGCTTTAAGCACGTGGGTGTCTCCATTGGTTCTAACAGAACTTCTTACATACTTAACACTAAGTACAAACTTCCAGGCTTTGCTGGGTGTGACCAAAGAGAGGCTTAGGAGATGGTGATCATACAGACCTGCTTAGAAGACTACTGAACTGATCATGGTCAAGGCAATAGTTGAATTCTTGCAGTATCCTCTGCAGGTCACATACTGTTACATAGTCATCTCTATTTTTATCGACTTTATGAAAGGCCTCATTGAAATCTTGGAAGTCATCCCTAAATTTATCCCTGAAAGACAGCAGATGTTTATTGTAGCTCCTTTGTAAAATCAGATAAAAAGGACACAAACAAATATACAAAATAGGGGTGGAGGGGTAGAGAAAGATTTTGAGCTTATTTGTGTGTGATAAGTTCATATAATTTATTCAGAGACTGCCAAATTGTTCATAAATAAACCTCAAACCCAACATCCTACCGACCCCTCCTCCCCCCATTTAATTTGCATGGAATTGCATGGCTCAAGGCTCCTAATGTAAACAAGTGCTCCTTGGGTGATTAACTGGCTACTCTTCCCATTCAAAACTGCAGCTACAAAACACAGCGCTCTCTTCTGGAGCCTGTACTGATGAGAGTTACAAAATATTTAGTACAGCTGTTAAAATGATAAGGGTTTGGCAGCACACCTTCTGCAATTCGAGGCTCCTGAAACTTGGACATTGCAAGAACCATTTCGACAAAAATCTGAGCAAAACCCGGAGCAGCGCAGGACCTGATCCATGCCCAAGGGAAGAAGAGCGTAGCCTTTGCTGACTCGTGGACTTTGGATCAGCACCTTAAAAACTCTCCAAGACATTTATAATTTCTTACACGTGATCAAATTCAGGCCTCAAGATCTTGACCCTTCCTCCCACTTCATTCTGTCACTTATACTTCAACTGATATCAGGGACTTTTTGACCAAACCTAAGCAATATCCCTCTTCACCTCTCGAGTCAGCAAAACCCTCTCCGCGTTTTGGCTCAAGAGGACGAGGCAGATACAGACATCTCTGCATACCGCATGTTGTCTGCTAGCGAAGTTGCTTAAAATTAATGTAAGTAAAAAAAAGCAAACCAGTTGTGAATTACTTCTTAATGCAGATTACCAATTACACATAAATTATCTAGGTCTATTCAGCGCATACAGGACGCTCTCCTTATGGCAAAAACGGCAAGTTTGGATCTGGGTTAATACCTACAGCTGCACTCCATTTGCTTTGGGATTGCTCTTTCTGACAGTCCTAGGGTACAGAATGTGAAGGCTGGGTTCTTTAGAGTCAGGATGCGTAGTATAAAAGGCTTATTACAGTGGTAACACGGTTCATAACACGGTAACCCACATAATTAAGCATCATTCGTTGCCTCAGCCTCTCACCCAGCCTGTCTGTGGATCTAAGAGCTCAGACCAGTTGACTGCTCCTTCTTAAGCCACCACCAACCCGTCAGCATCCGAGCCTTGTATTTGCTCCTTCGTATGAATACTGTGCAATCAGTTGCTGTAAGGCTAATGGGGGACATGCCAAATCTCATGTGCTTCTCAGCAATACTCTGTAAGAGCTCAACAGTGTCTCACGGATCTCCTCAGAGGTTGCTGGTGCTGTCTTTCCTCTCACAGCCTTGCAGAATCTGTGGTATTCCATTGTGTTTTCCAAGAAGCTGTGAGTTCAGTACAACCTTTACAAGAACAATACATCTTCCTTGCCAGTTGTTTCTCCTAAGAATCCATCCTTTTGGACCTTGCACTTCATATGAACAAGGAGTAATTCCCACACAGCCCTCAGGGTTCAGGAAACACCGCTGTGTATGCAAACAGCATCACCTACCTCAAAATAATCTGAGTTATGGTATGACTTAGGTGGGTTGTTAGCAATTTATTATATCCTTCAGGCCCATTGTACTTTCCACTGTCACATGAACTAAACGGGGGGTACTGAGACTCTGTTTAACCAAGTCTGAGCTGGCAAGAAGACATGTTTCAATGATATTCCTCGAAAGTATGGATCACTTCTCAGCTTCACAGCTTGCTTGAACCGTCCTTTAGCAGTTTTAACTCAGCTCAGCATTGTATTTGGGATATCTGGATATCCTTCATTCCTTACACATCATTTCAGATCTGAGCTGCCGGACAACATTTTTGGGACTCCATACGCAAACAAATAGAGCATAAATGTATGCCATAGCATGTTCTGATGTTAAATTCAATCCAAATGCAATTTCACGTTAATGCCAGAGTCAAATACTTCCAACAGGTTCAGATGTATCAATGTATGTTTTTTCTTTCACATTTTTCAGCAGCCTTTTAAGCGTCCCGTACTCCATGAGGCATGTCAGGTCATAACCCCTTGAAACCCCTGTGCTGTTACCTCTGAAGTGTGTGCCGCCAAATACAGAAAACTGGATTAGTCCTATGGGCTTGGTATGTAATGCCCTCGCCACCCAGCAGGCTGTAACATTCATGACTCTCTGTGTCATGCCATCTCCTGCACAGCCTCACCAAACCGAGCCCACTTTCTTCTGAAACTGGATAATACCTTTTTTAAAATTGTATTTCCAGCCATCACTGTGTTGTTTTCAAGAGCAGACTCCCTGAATGCTCTGGAAAGTATGTCCTTGATCAGTAATTATTTCTCTAACTTAAGCCTTATTGTCAAAGTGAATGGTTTTACCAAAAAAAAAAAAAAAAAAAACACCACCACAACCCACTAAAAGTCACGCTGTTTTTATATTCAGGAAGCTGGCCTTTCTTTTGCCTACAAAGTCGTTGGTCTCAGCTCTGACCTTAACAGATCAACATAAAAAAATGTGACATTTCTTACAATCAGAGAACAGAGCCAGAGCGCTCTCAGTCTGCGCCTCGAATTGTGGTCTTGACAAGTGCCCTAGAAACACAGGCCACACACCTCCATCGATTATTTTTTCAATAATACTGTCTCTAAACCATCTCTGAAGACTTCATCTGTCTTCTAGTGACAATATATGTAATGACAGGAGTTGTCTTTATTAATGCCTTCAATTTGGGAATTATTTTCCCAGATTTACAGCCCAGTATGTCTGTTTTGTGTAGTAACTCAAAAGCTACTTCCACAGACTGCCCATGTGATATGAACTCTCATGTGCCATTCACGTGCTAACAGGCCTCTGGACACCTTGTTATCTTTGTGGATGGCATATTTGCAATGATTATGGTTTATCTTGTGTCCAGTCAATCTTTTATTTTATTTCTCTGCCCTTACATTTGCATTTCTGTCTAATCCTACTTCTCAAGCTCTCTTGGGTACTTTTTTCAGATTCCCTACTGGTTTTCTTCTTACTCAACATCTTCAGGATCCATTTAAGTAGCCACAGTTGCTTCAAGAAAATGGCTTTTCCTACACTTTTCCTGTGAGAACTCAAGAATGAACTTTAAGCCTAAAGGAAGCCTTTGAAAGCAGAATGTCCTGTGGATGGTCGAAACACGCGTAGTGTTAAAACCGCAGTCATGCAAAGCAGCTCGCTTGCATCCAGCAGAAGAATCTGAACTTGTAATTCGTGTAAAAGTTTATTAACATTTTTAAAAAACATATGCAGTTTTTTACCTGAAAATACCTTGTATAGAACAGTGTCCTGAAACATAGACTAAGCCCCACTGGATGTATGCACAATTTCAGTGACTTGCCTTTTGATCTCCCTGTTGCTAACTGGCTCTTCTATTTTTGAACTTCCCACCATTACTCCTACATAATCTAGCTCCTTTGCAAGCTTCTCTCTCATGACAAGAGGAATGTTCCTAGCAGCACACATATTGCTGTGAAAGTACAGCTTTATATTATGGGTCTACTTTATCTCTAGGTACCTATCTCTGGCGTTTATGGTTCCTTCATCAGAATCACTATTTTAACCAAGCCCAGGGCTAGGCATATTTTACACCTAATATTAGCTCTTTCTGCCTATAAAGTAAAACTTCTGTTTTTATCTGCACTTTTCAATTTAAGTTCATACTATCCTTTTGTAGGAATTAGATTCTTGGTAGACACTCGCACTTTCAATAGTCGTTCTTTGTATGCAGAGATTCCTGAGACAACTTTTTTACAGTGTGCTTGGAAGGAACATTGGCTGAGCACCAGTTTTGAATTTAGGGGTGTTTGTTCTTAGTCTGCAGCCCCCTTCTGCAGCTTTTGCACAAATTTCTAGGTGGTATTTTGTTGTATTGCTGGTTTGTGCACCATCATATAGGTCTAGGGATAGAGGGTACTCTGTTTCTGCTTTTCTAGTTGCAAGGTCTTGCAAAATAACTGTATTTCTTATAGCCGCTGCAGAATTTCTAGACTCCTGAACATGAGAATCTGTGAATTTTCATGTATTTCTCTTTTTCTACTTGCAGATAGCTATGAAGAGTTTTTTTAAAACTGTCTTCTAGTTTCATTTCCTGATATGTCCTACTCCTTATATCTCCATGCTGTCCCTTATGACTGTCCTAGATTGACTAAACAGATTTCCATTCCTTTTTTTTTGTAGATCATACCTTCCTGGGACCTTTTCTTTATCTATGGATCTTTGATTCCAAACACTATCTGAGCCCTTAAAATGGAATCTCTCAAAACGTCACAGCTGCTTGACTGATCTATTATTTTAAGATCAGTTAAAAATTCTTCAAAAGATTCCTCCTTCTGCATTTTCATATGAAACCTGTGTCTTTCAGAAGTTCAGGCTTCCTTGGGAGTGTAATTCCTTCGACTTACTTTCTGTAGCTGCATGGATTGCCCTCTCACCCTGGCTTGGTTTCATTCCATTAAAAACTTTGATAGCTCCTACTCCTGTAATATTCCAGAAAGCAGTTGTGGGCTTCCTTATGATTAATCTAGCCACTGTATATAAGTTTCAAAGCATGGTGTGAATCTTTTCAAGGAAATGGCAATATTGCCAGTGTGGTTTTGAGTCTCTAAAAGCCCCTAAAGAGCTATCACCTTTTCTCTCACTTTCAAATCTCAATTTTCTACTTAATTCCTTCCTCTTTTTCAAATTCTGCTCCTGTTACCCTCTGGTATTTGGTTTACTCTCAAAGCAAGACTTGTATTGGAAAGAGCATGGACGTATGCTGCAGAGGCTGTACAGCAGACAGAGTGCACTTGCACCGCACTCAAACTGGCTTTACTTTCCTGAGTCTCCACGTATCTACCGACTAACCAGCTCAGACTCCTTCAACCTTTTCCTAGATACAAGACGCTAGATATCCAACATCTGCTAATTACATCTCTGGGTTTTACCTTTCACTGTGTTCAGAAGCCCACAGACTTTCCAGCAGAGACACAAAAATCTCCTGACAAAAGGTTTGCTTTTTTTGAGTTATTGTAAGATGCCACAGGTTAAAACCCACAGCTTTACAGTGACTGCGATGGGAGAGGAGGAGGGGTGCTGAGGCCTAGCAAGAGAACATGAAAGTCAGACCTTGGAGGCAGGATACAGAGGTCGGAAAGCCAAAAATGGCTAACCATCCTAAGGGCAGCTTGTGATTTCATAGAATCACAGGATAGTTGGAGTTGGAAGGGACCTTAAAGACCATCCAGTTCCAACCCCCCTGCCATGGGCAGGGACACCTTCCACTAGACCAGGTTGCTCCAAGCCTCATCCAGCCTGGCCTTGGACACTTCCAGGGATGGGGCATCCGCAGCTTCTCTGGGAAACCTGTCCCAGTGCCTCCCCAACCTCTCCAGGAAGAACTTCTTCCTGATATGTATTTCACTGAGTTTGATCTCCTCCAGCCCTGAAAGACTATTTAGCACTGTTCCTTCCATCGTGCAAGGGTGTGCTTTGAAGGTGTGATATGGTCCACATTGTACCCTCTTTGCAGAAAAATCTAGAACGCCTTTCCAACTGCGTGTTACTTGCAGTGCCACTCTTCTTCACCACTATTATCTTCCACTTAAATCTTCCTAATGAAAGTAAAAACTGAATAAAAATCAAAACAGTTTTTGAGATTCATATTTTTGGAAAATTGAGGCATTCAACATTTTTGGACTGATAAAAGATTTCCAAGCAGTAATTATTCCACTCACAGAAGTAAATATGTGCATGGAGAAAATGAGGATTAAAACCATAGATCAAGCTACATTGCCAAAAAATAATATTTTCTTGCAAATGTTTTGTATTTTTCTTGAAGAGCTGGAGAGCCACTGTTCAATGTCTGTTTCTAATTTCGGCAATTTGTTCCTGTGAGTTACAACAAAAGCAAAAGGGAAAAAAAATAATAAAATGCAGAGCAGTATGTTTTGAATTGAAAGATGTCCAGAGCTTTTGTCTGCCTCGCAGTGTGTAATCACAGGGCACCGAAACTGCTCCAAAGCTGTTCGGGTGAGGTTCCCAGCCCTCGCGGAACGCCGTAAGAAAGGACACGGTCTGGATGCAGCCACGGTGCAAATAGAAATGAGAGGGCTCAAGCAAGATCACGGGAGGGGGAGTGAGTGCTGCTCCCAGTGCTGCTGAAGCGGTCCCTATAACCAGCAAATTCACACCTCAGGCAAACACCTCCTCCCAGTCCAAATCTGACAGGTGAAAGGAATCAGTTTTCCAACTCACTGAGAACAAAGTGGGGGCTGAGACCCACATGAATCACCAGGGTTAGGTTTGGCAACCACTGCATCCGTTTTCCTGACCAAGAGCAGATCTCCTTACGCTGACCTTTACGGTAGAAGGGCAGGGTGCCCACCTCTACTTTCCCGTATCTCAGACGTCTTACGTGGTCCTGGAGCAGAAGGCTGACGTTTGCCTGGATCGCTGTCTTCACTGCCACCATGCCAACGGATTTCATCTGTTGGACAATGACTCTGGCTGAAGAGTGACTTAGGGCTTTCTAGGGCCTTACGTGAAATCTGATGAGTTCAGAGGTCTGGATTCAACTCCTCTTGCACTTCCAGCTTTCTGAAGAGAGAAAACCAGACAGAAACTGCTGCCACAGGACAGGAGGCGGGTGAGTTAAGTGTGGGAGACGAGAACATTCAGCAGAAGAGAAAGGCAGCAATAATCTATAACAAGACATACATTTGCAGACCACAAGCAATTAAGCTGTGAACTCATTCCCAAAGGAAGCTGCAGGTGCCAGAAATTTCAAAAGATTAAGAACAGGACTGGATGTCTTATATGTATAAATCAAGGGAAGGCAGAATCTAAAAAATAATTAGAGCATAATTTTTGAAAGGGATATAAAAGTCCCATCTGCAGGCTTAAGCCAAACTCCACCATTGCCCAGGATGAGACAGCCCCAGTGCAGAATATTCCACATCCATCTATTAGAAGGCTGCTTCACCTCAACCAGAAGCATCTAATTCTGGTTGCTAGCAGGTAACTGAATCCAGTTATACTTCACCGAGTCTGCCAATTATTCCTTTTGTGCAAATCACAGTTAAGCAATCGCTATTCGCTGGTATTTGTATTGTCTCGTTGCCATATACATAGTTCTACACATAGCTGGTTTTATGGTAGGTTCTCAAAAGTAAATAATCTAAATGATGTGGACCTGCCAGCATGTCACATCATGACTGTTTTATTTTTACCAGGCATGTCTTCCCCATTGATTTAATTACTCTCCAGCTGCTTCGGGATGAGTATTTGCATCTTTGAGCCACACTGCATAATTTCTGCCTGCAGCACAGCATCTTCCCTACTTGCAGAGATGCTTCTCATTTTTAGCATCGGAGGCAGGGCTGCCATACACTTGGCATTGCACTAACAGGGAAGAAACTGAAGGTTCCTGACCAAAAGAGCTCTTCATCCAAGTGCAAGATAAGAGGTAACGGGCTGGTACGAGTGGAATGGAATCATAGAAACACAGAATGGTTTGGGGTGGAAGGGACCTTAAAGCCCATCCAGTTCCAACCCCCCTGCCATGGGCAGGGACACCTTCCACTAGACCAGGTTGCTCCAAGCCTCATCCAGCCTGGCCTTGGACACTTCCAGGGATGGGGCATCCACAGCTTCGCTGGGCAACCTGTCCCAGTGCCTCCCCACCCTCTCCGGGAAGAACTTCTTCCTGATATCCAATCTAAACCTCCCTACTTTCAGTTTAAACCCGTTACCCCTTGTCCTGTCACTCCCTGCCCTTGTAAAAAGTCCCCCCCAGCTTCCTTGTAGCCCCTTCAGGCACTGGAAGGTGCTATAAGGTCTCCCCGGAGCCTTCTCTTCTCCAGGCTGAACAAGCCCAACTCTCCCAGCCTGTCCCCATGGCAGAGGGGCTCCAGCCCTCTGAGATAGGAAGAGTCAGTATGAGACAGGGGCTAAGTTTTACATGACAGTTACAAATTCAGTAATAAGCAATGCCTACCACACAGAAGCTGCCTAACCATCTCAGCTGTGTATTATACTGTTTTTTACAGGTGGAGCTCAGATTGATACCTGTGGTTGTCCTAAGTGCAGTTTATGCCACACCTGCAATGCAGTGGGGAGAGTTGTGATGCTGAAAAGAGAGTTTTGCCCTCAATTCCTTCAGCCTATATGGGATACTGAAAAACAGAAATTAAAAAAATCAAGGTAAAAAGGCAAAAGCCTTAGCTTACAGACTTCTCTCTTGTATTTTGAGGTTTATTTTGGTGTTTTTTTTTTTTTTTTTTTTTGTCTAATGATTTCCCAAGCTGCCTCTTTATCTGCAAGACAAGGCTGCTCTTCCCCATTTATGAGCATATCACCTTTACCAACAGTGACATGGGGAATTATTTTTCTTATCAATAATAATTTATTAGTTCCATAACTTCCAGACTCTTCCCAAGCACAAAAGAAAGTAAATCTGTGCTGCTGAGGGTATATTTTACCTTTTTTGTTCCCAAGGGTTTATACTCCTAAATAAATTTTAAAAAACCCAAGCAAACCCCAAACAAACAAACAAACAAGCAACGACAGTTCAGGAAAAGAGTGAAAGAACAAGCAGAAAACACGATGTGCATCCAGGTGATGTCTATCAACCTGGAAATACGTAGTTTTAACAGCACTGTACTGAGGTTGAGGATTCTGCCGCTGCCTCAGTCTGCTGGCAGGTGCAGGAATCCTGTAGCAGCAGCAGGCTAATCACTGCTGACTCACCAGGGCAAGCACGGATCATTAGACTCCACTCCGAGTAGGATATCATTTTGTCATTTGTTTGTCAAATGCTCTTCTCAGGAGCAATGACCTATTAACTCTGCAAGTGTTGATTTTGTTTGAGGCAGAGACTCCTCTTGCTTGGAGACAAGATGCTTATTTCTGTCACATGGAGCCAGCGTCCATCCTTGTCAAGGCTGTTTTTTGCTGCATCTACAAAGCCATTTACTCACGATTTAACTAGCTGCTAGAGGGATGTGAAACCAGCTGTGATTGCTACTTGGCCCTCATCCAAGGGACAGGGTAGGGTATGGGACCACAGTGTCCTACATGCCCCATCCATTCCAGCTGCAAGAAAAGCCCCTGTTAAGCATAGTCAGGTAGGTCTAAGTCTACGTTGCCTGAAGCAGGCTGAGACCTGCAGGGTGAAAGAACCGCACTTGCTTTTCTCCCTCAATCTGAGCTAAAAGCAGTGTTAGGACTGGAAGCACAAGCTGAGATTATACCAACAGAGAGGCCAGGGAGTGCTGCGGGCACAGAGGCCAGCTGGCACATCTCTGCTAGTGAACCTTCCTAGCAGCCAAAAGGGAGCAGCTGCCTGCAAACTGCATATTAGGAAGGGTCCTTGAAGCATTCTTGCTCCCAAATGGTGCTGAGAGTGATCAGGGAAAACATCAGCTGACACAGGCCAAAGCACGATGAAGAGTGTTTTGGCAGTCTAGCAGCATAGATGGCTGAGTCTGGGGATGTCTCTGGACATTCTGATTTGTCAGTATACATGCTGGCATGAAGTCTGTAAAATAAGTAATACAAACCAGGGAGAATATCTATTAAAAAAGTCTCACAATGCACACTGGGCTAGTCTTGTCTCTAGCAAATCAAGGGACTAAAACTTGGTATAAGCTTGGTCCAGTATCTTCTGAGAGTCCTTTTCAGAGTCTTTTATGGTAAAATTACATTTGTATAATACACAGTGTCATCCTAACAAACTAAAGACAAACAGAAAGTTATATGCTAAACTCATAAATAACTTACTTGCTCTGTTTTTTAATTTCTCTTACATGCAGAGCTTTAATTTGCTGTTTCTGCAGCTCTTCCAGCTTCGAATGCTTCTTTTGTTGATTATTATAATGTGCTTCTAAATGTGCATAGCTGTCTTCTGTGATGTGTCTGCTGAGCCCTGTGTCAGTGGGTACAAACTCCATCCCCAATTTCTGTAAAATTTCTTGGAGAGTAAGACATCCTCTTGCATTTGTGTCATACCTTGAAAAAGAAACGCTCTTTTTAAATATTCATGTGTTCCTCATAGAAAGGCATTACAAATGTCCTTAAGTGACTTAACTGTTTAAATCTCACTGACTTCCCTTCCTTAGAGAGGTGCCATACCACACAGGGAATGAGTGAGTGACTTGATAGGAGACTTGAAAGATAGGGCATATGCATTGTAATCACAGAGTGGATTCTGAAAATACTACCCGGAGGACCATATTGTCCAGAGTATTCTCCAGCGCTGAGTACTGCTGCCTTTCAGTGTCTGGTTTGAGATGCAGAGAACTGGACTGCTGAAAATTCAGCCTCCAAGGTCTCAGGCTGGTCATACAACTCTGAGATGCTTGGAATTGTAATCATCCTTCAGAAACGTAGGTTTAGCTTCATAAACACTTTTCACAGTTTCTTAGGTATACACCCCTCCATAGGTTTTTTTCCCTTGCAGCTTCCCGCCCCCCGCTAATGCTCCAGTGCATGGTAATGCCTAATTTAGCCTCAGCTTCACTCTAATTCCTTTATTCAAGTTACAGACATATCAGGCACGTAAGAGAATTTAGCTATTCGGCCAGAGGAGTGGCTGATGGGAGTCACGTTGTGCAGCAGATAACTGCATGAAAAGGGTACTCTTCAATGTGCCATGGCATCCATAAGGAATAAGGATGGAAAGTAAAATCTAATGGTGTAGAAAATAATTCAGAGATGAATCAGCGCTAAGAAAAGAACTATAACATTAATGCAGTTTGAAACTAAAATGCATTACACTCGGGTTCTATATGTTAGAGTGATTATTTTTTTAAATAGACCTGTAATGAAGGTAGCTTTTTATATAATGTCACATAGAGCCGACATCTATGCCATTTCAAAAACATTTTATAGCACAGCTCCTCTTTGTTGAAGGCAAGTATTTCCCCCCACTTCACAACAAATTATTTGTCTATAAAAACATTTCGTGATATTACTTGCCACCTTTCCACAGCATGAAATTACCTCACTTTCTTTCGTTATGTTTGGGTATGCAGCATTTTTAGCGACTGAATCACTTTTATTTAGGTTGAAAACATTGTAAGTAAATTTAGTGCTCTGAAAAGGAGAGGTGGGTAGCACTGCCTTCAGACAGGTATGCAGTGTTCGCAGAGCTCCTCCTCGATGGAAGATTTGGCTGCAGTTCCCTCCCGACCCAAGATACCTGGAACCAACTTTCACCCGTCACAAACCAAGGTAGCGGTTTATGTGTTTGTAAACAAAGCTGATGTAGACTAGGTTAATTTAACAAGTGACCTAAGGTGCTGTCCAAGAAGAAAACGCATGTTAAATTACAGGGACCAGTAATACTGAAGTGGTGAGGAAGTCCTGTCTTTGAATTCATTGGAAATTGATGGATCTAATTGTGTTCTTGAGCTTAGTATGGTAAGACGTAGCCTCCAGTAACACAGTGTCATGGACTGAGGTCAGCGTCATAACAAAATAAAAGATTTCTTGTGCAGTGTAAGCTATTGTCATTTGCTGCACTACCAAAGGTCCTGTAATTCTATAAAAGATGCGTTATTGCAAAAGCTAATCGTTTAGAGTTGTCATACCTTGCCCAAAGCTGCTTAAATTCCTCTGGGGTGATTGGAATGCCAAAGGCTTTCTTCAAGTCCCTTGGCTGCATAATGCCATTCCTTTCACTGTCAAATTCCTGAAAATTCTGGAATGTAAAAGAAAGTCATCACTAACAAGAACCAACAAGTTTGACAAAATGTTTGATCTCTCTAAAAGCTTAATGAATAACGGGAATTGAGAAAGAAACAGAAAATCATGCATGTCTGAATTTAATCCTTTAATGTTTTTTCATTTGATTTTTACTGTTTCCTACTTTCTGTTGTGGATGTGCAACTCAGAAGCTTGAACTGGGATTGACATCACAGGTGTTTAGGTGAGGCACTCTGGGAGGAAAGTTTCTTGCTGATGGTGAACGAAGAGAGTATGAGCATGAGAAGTGTGCATGTGGCTGTGGGAATGCCCACTGCCGAAGCAGACCAGTGGAAGATGAAGGCACTGGAAAATGTCAGACCTGCAGATTTTCTCCCCAAATTGTCCTACAGCTAATATAATTTAGATTTTGCTTTGTTGTGGTTGGTTGCATTTGCTGGGACTACCAGTACTATTGTCTGATTCACACAAATATTTAATGAAAAAAATATGTTCATTTTTCCTTGTGCTACTGTGCTGTCCAAATATTGCAACTATTCAACAAGATAAAAAAGATTAAAAGGTGGGAATAATTTTTATAAGATGGTTTCCTGAGAGTTTTTGGAGGTGTAATCATTGCAGTCAATGCTTCCCTGTGCTGGGCAACGCTGGGTATCAGCGTAGGAGTAGGTGTGTGTTGGTGTACAACACGCAGGCAAACGGGCTTCAGATGAAGCCCATTACTATTCTTACAACAGAAACATTAAATAAAACCAACAATGGTAAAATATGAAAAAAAGTTTTAGAAATAAGTGTAATAGCACGTACTACACAATCAATGTTACAAAAATAGAATATTACTCAAACTGTTGTTTAGTTTTGGGGTTTTTTTTAATCACATAGTAAGTTTTTATCATTAATGAGCTATTTTGCAAGGATCTCTTTGAATATTTATAGAATCTGAAGATCAGCATTGCATAATGTTCCGAAATCTATTAGCGCTGCTTATTTATTTAAAGAAAACATTCTTCTTACCCTTGCTAGGTCATGCCATCTGGTTCTCGCTTTGATAACAAGGTAGTAATGAGCATGATCACAAGCTAGCTCTGCATCCGTTCTCATCTGTTTATTTCTCAGAAAAAAAAAAAAAAAACCAACAACTAACTATGTTTTACATTAGTGGGATCTTTAATCTCCAGAAGTTTCCTGCCCTTTTGTTGCTCTTCATGGTAGTGGTAGGTTTGTTTCCTAGTTTCTAGGATACCCATTAAAGACTGTTACTTCACATCTGTGTAAAATTAATTCTTTAAATACTGCCTTATTTCCCAAGCTGCAGGTTGGCAAAGATGTTTTAAATTTTGTAACTACGTTTTACATTAGTGGGATCTTTAATCTCCAGAAGTTTCCTGCCCTTTTGTTGCTCTTCATGGTAGTGGTAGGTTTGTTTCCTAGTTTCTAGGATACCCATTAAAGACTGTTACTTCACATCTGTGTAAAATTAATTCTTTAAATACTGCCTTATTTCCCAAGCTGCAGGTTGGCAAAGATGTTTTAAATTTTGTAATTCCCTATTTATTTTCAAATCGGTGTTGTTCAATTTTCCCTCAAACTCAAGAGCCGGCATGGATCATTTATACGCATAGAAGGAAATGTTAATTATCTCAGAAAAAATTGATATACTGGAGTGACTCCAGGAAGATTATCCTTGATTTACATCAATAGCGTAGATCAAAACTGTCCTTGTGAGTCACCAAGGCATGGCTAGTAAGTCTAGGGAGGAACATCCACCTTTGCAAATTCAGCCACCATTACACATGCCTAACTTCTGGGGTTCTGGTGCTTTTGATTGAATCCCAGCGTGCAGAGGAATATGGGTGCCTCTGATTAGGATCCAGCATAGCTGTTGCACTACACAGGATGCTGACTAAGTCCGTGTGCCGTGCAAAGACACACCTACCTGAGAACGGAGGGGACCTTACATCTCACCATTCTCTGGAATTGTGCACTTTCCTCAGCTGAGAATAGCGACTGTTATTTTGATGCCCAATTCTTTTTAGCTTTTCTAAGCACTTTCAATTAGAGAACAGAGGAAAGGCTGGTCATTTTACACACAGTTGCCCACCTCAGGCTACATCCCCACACTTGTTTCTCCTCCAGCTATTGTTTCATAAGGAAAGGCTGCAGACACATGGCTTCAGAGCCTGGTTCAGCCTCACTCAAGGAATACACTGCCTGGATCAAGATTCTCAAATGAGAGGCAGAGGAATATTTGGTCTGCAGACCAGGTGAGATGTGGTAACTACATCTGACCTGCCCACTGAGCTCCTGTACCACCCATGGCACGTGCAGACCAGAACTCTGCCCTGGAGAACTGCAATACTGCAAACTCAGCCAATTCTGAGCTCCTGGTTCCCTGGTCCTTGAGAGCCTCTGCTGAGGGCTACGCTTGAAACTGCCACCTGAATGCCACATTAAGCTGCTTTAGGTGCCTGGGAACCTTCTGAGTTTTCCCTGCTCTCACTGCTGGAGAGAAGATTCCATAAACCTGAACAATCGACCAACAAAAAGAGTCTAAGAACTTCGCTGGGAAAATGCAAGTGCTCTTAAGGCTTTCAATCACTGCATTTTCTTTGCTGGACTTCTGAAAGAGTAATAGTATTTGGAACAAGTAAATTCTGGAGCTAAATTCTTTCAATTTCTAGCTAAGTCCAAAGTGAAACAGAAATGAGAGTTCGGCAGTAATTGGTCTCAGACTCCAACTGTTAGCAAGACTCAATCATCATCAGTTTCCTGTCTTCTTTGAGACTGATGTCCTTGATTCACTCAATGGTCCAATTCAGCAAAAAAAGGAAAACAAACCAAGCCGATAAACATTACTAACATCAGAGCCAACGGTAATGCTGTAAGAGACAAATAAAAACTGGGAAATAAGCCTGTGTGTATGTATCACATCTTCACGGCTGGAGTGAAGAGGAGTTGCTGATCAGGAGCTTTTTCAGTCGTGCTGTATCTTGCCATTATTTTTATGAATTCATCTCTGTTTGCATAGCTAAACAGAGTTTCACACTGAGTTTTTAGATTTAACTTTTTAGTGCCTAAATGCTATTTAACATTAAAGTTAAGCTCAAACTTTAAAATTCCAGGCCGTTTAAACAGCATCACAGGGAGGGAGGCTGCAGCACTCTTCCCCCTCTCCTCCACCCACTCCACAGTGCCTCCGTGCTTCTGTGCTCCTCACCTTCCCTTGTCCCCTCTCTGTGCCTCAGAGGCGTAACAGCCTGGAGCATGGGCCTGCGGGCTGCTGTAATGTATGCTGACAACAATATTAGCCTCAGAACTGACAGACACTGTGCCAGACAGGTAGTCCCTTGGCTGCTCCTCGACCCAAAATGACATCTGATTCCCAAAACAAATTCTTCACGCTTGGAAGATGCAGCAAACTTGTGCAGTTAGGAGGCTATCCCAGCTCTGAGGCACCAGTACATTTGACCTCATAGATTTAATCAGTCCCCAGGGGTAGTTGTGGCATCTTAACCAAGTGCTGGATTCAATACCTGATTTAATGGAGTCACGAATCACTGAGAGCTTGGTAAAGCTACCCAACTTCAGCTTGATAAAGACATATTTTAATACTACCTTTTTACAGTAATACCCAAGACAAATTTTCACAGAACATATTCATTTCTGTAAACACATCATATTACCATAAGTATTTGACATTTTTTTCCTTCTTACTTGTAAGATGGCACGAGCCAAGGGGGCACCTCCTTACTTTCTTGGTTGTGGAACAGTTGACAGAACTCTTGGAATTTTAACGTGGAGGTCAGGTCCATTTCCAACAAACCAGGTAGGTGCAGGAATTCCTCATCTCTAAGAAGAAGCAGAAAGCTATCCAAGAATTGACGAAATTTAAGCATACTGATGATACTGTCATGGTCACTGTCTGCTTCTTGGAAAGCAGAACAGGAGGTGCCCTAATAAGGAATATTTAACTAAATATATTTAACATGACTACTATATATTTGTAAATATAAATAACAAATATTTGCTCTAGACTCATTTTGACAACAGGCAAATACTTTAACACAGTTTGAGAATACAAAGCATTTATAATACTGCCTTAATAAATACTTGGGATAGTCCACAATAAACTGCAGTCTTAGTGTTTT
Organism: Eurypyga helias; assembly: GCF_000690775.1. Taxonomy (NCBI): domain Eukaryota; kingdom Metazoa; phylum Chordata; class Aves; order Eurypygiformes; family Eurypygidae; genus Eurypyga; species Eurypyga helias. The sequence continues at coordinate 38,053 of NW_010273824.1, forward strand.
CCTCTCAAACATGTACAGAACCGAGCAAAAGCAGGGACCATCAAAAAGCCACCCCCATGAAAATGTATAAATTAACCTCCACTTTCCATCGGTACTATACTGAGAGGTGTCTCATTTCTACTCTTGCACACCCTTAGAAAACCTGTAATGAAGAGAGACTTTATAGCAATTGATCTACCAGCTGAACAGTTTCTCCTGTTAAAACAGATGCAAAATGTTCAAACATGTCTAAAATGATGCAGTTCATCAGAAATCTGAGTAATCTGAAGAGGTGTCCAAGCTGGTTTGAAGAGAATCTCTCTTTCCCGAATGCTGATCTTTCCACTTCTCTCAGGGATCAGGGATACGATGGGATGAACTGAGCAAGAGACTAACAACTGCGGCTTCTCTCCTTTGTAAAACATGATCTCTCTTACTCTGTGCATATCCATGGTGGGAATTCAAGGAGCACATTCTAAACGTACTTACAGAAAATAATAATCATATAAAAGTTGCAAAATAATTCTTCATTAAGAACACTGTGTTGCAGACTTTAGGGACTAAGAACATCTTCTTGAAAGATCATTGTCATGAATAGATGGACTGTTCCATGACTGAGCAGTACAAAGTTACTCTTTTCTAATTGCTGATTCTTTAATAGCTATGCTCACAAAAGGATGGGAAAAAATAACTCAGATCTTATTTTCCTGGCAGAGGCTGCAGAAAAGACAATTAAGAAAACAATAAAGATTTTGCCTTGAAAAATGAAAGTATTTGAACTGGAACTTTCTGAGAACAGAAAAGACATGAAGTCCAACATAATTTTTAGATTCACTTTCCTGACAGCTCCTCCAAAGCAATTTTTAAAACAAATGTTTGTATCAAAATAGCAACCAGCTTCACTGACAAAAGCAAACCATGGTTTGATGTATTTATACCCTAGAGACTTCCATCAGCTTATCATTAAGTTGATTGAGACATTCTTCAGCAGTCCTGTAGTGACATTTGTCATAATTTACTTTGTGGTTTGAGCTGTTCCATAATGTAGCTCCTGGCCCATTCCATCCGGCATCTGCAATATTGAAATCAAAGGATAGCAAACACCGAAATGATTGTATTAAACATATCTGATAAATAGCACAGTATATATAGAATCATAGAATCTTTATGTTGGAGAAGACCTTTAAGAGTCCAACCATTAACCCAGTACCGCCAAGTCCAGCACTAAACCATGTCCCTAAGCACACATCCATACATCTATTATAATACTTCCAGGGGTGCTGACTCAACCACCTGACTGAGCCTGATCCCCTGGTAGTCCTGTACATGCCGTGCGATGGTACTCAGGATGATCTGCTCCATAACCTTCCTTGGCACCGAGGTCAGACTGACAGGCCTGTAGTTCCCAGATCCTTCTTCCAGCCTTCCTTGTAGATGGGCTGACCTCCAGACAGTTGGGACCTCCCTGGTTAGGCAGGACTGCTGGTAAATGATGGAAAGTGCCTTGGTGAGCACTTCTATCAGCTCCCTCAGTAGCCTTGGGTGGATCCCATCTGATCCCATAGACCTGTGAGTGTCTAAGTGGTGCAGCAGGTCGCTAACCAACATAATGTCATGTCATGTCACATCACCAAAATGAGAAACTCTGCATTCTTACTCTTTACAGCTCAAACATGACAAAGTCCAATATCTGTATGCAGCATTAGTGGTGTCCACGCAATTTACGGTAATGGCCTCAGCTGCTGTAGTTTTCCCAGCACAAGGTGAAGATAATCTCAACCGAAGAAAGCACAGCTGAGACAAGGCCTTTTTCTTTTGCTTTAGCCTTCCCCGGTACCTGGTAGCTTTGTCGGAAGGGAAGTATCAGGCTGGAGGAGAAGAAAAGGAGCACCATGAAAGCTGTGGCGTGCTGTCATACCGCCCGTCTGTCTCAGTGAGGGAACATAGGAGCTGCAGACAGTGTCAGAGAAAGTAATTTGTTATGTCTTTGACTGTGTAGCACAACTGCTGCACGCTAGACCATCTCCCCTGGAGCAATGCTTATCCTGGCTAAGCCTTTCTCCCTTTTGAACTGATGTGAGCTATTTCAGGAGATCTGCCATCAAAACGCGCCTGACTTAACAGACCATCACCCCTGGAAGTATTTTGCCTGATGTTCTGTTCTGGCAAGACTCAATCCTGCACATAGAGCAGCTTCATATTGTCACAAGTTTGTTATCCTTCAGCCCAGCAGGATCAGGAAAGGGTGACAGCCAGCTTCCCAGGAGGGCATCCATGCTTCTAGTCTATAAAGGGAAAGGTACTTTTAGGCCATAGAAAAACTAATTTGGTCACCCTTCCAGATCTGATTCCTTCTGCTTATTGGGCAGTGATACTCCAGAAATCTATTTTGCCTTGCTTCTGTGGAAAAAGAGGCTCAGCATCTTCTGTAGCCTCTTGAGCCATACGGAGTCAAGTAATTCATATCAGATTTTAACATGGGAAAAACTTGCAAAGAAAAATATACACCCTGACATTCCACTGCACTCTACTCCTGATTGATAAGAAAAATGCTAAGTTAATGGTCTGTTCTAAAGGAACATTTCTTTTCTTTTTAAAAGATTTACCTACACCGACACACAAGAGCCTGTACAACTACATACCACCCTCCACCCCAGTGAATCACAAATCATTGGAAACTAAAAGTTAGGAGTTTTTTTTCTTTGCCTTCTGGTTTCTGAGACTTACTTTATGTTTGAATGTGGGTCATACTTCCTTTTACAACTATGAGATATAGTAACTTATGGAAAAAAAGCTGTGCTTCTCACAATTGGCAAAAGCAAAAACTTTAAATCTAGACAAAATTCCCTTAATTCCTGATGTAAATCAAAGAGCTGGCACACTCATTTTCCCCCAGGTTAACCCGTTTGTAATATCTTATACCAGGCTACTGGATGAAGGTGCACATATTGTGGTGAAAAGATAATTAGCTGACTATGTTCACAAATTTCTAACCTTCTAGGCCTGAATGAAGAAAAAACTGAATATTATGTCAGCCAGCCACAAGTCAGCTCACCCTCTCGTCTTTGTTCTGAAAGAGAAATAATGACAGCAGGAAATAGTAGTAACAGTGTGAAAATGTGCATCTCTGAGAAAAAAAAGCAGGCATAATATGGAAGTTAAAACAGAGCTTGAGCCAGTGGCAAAACTACCGCTGACTTCAGTGGCATTAAAATTTTACACACAACATCGAGACATAAAGCGTAACTATAGAAGAAAAGAGAAAATAATAATTATTAGTTTTAGTTTGCACTCAGAGTTCAAACCTAAAAATCAGTTCAGATTCCATCAGCTTCATTTTTAAGAGCTGAAAATCAAACCCTATACTTAACAGGGCCTTGAAATCAGCAAAATTAGTGATGGGGTAAGGCAAGTAGATGAGGTGAAAAAGTGTGCTCCCAAATTAGGAACATATTCCTCTGGTATTCATTCCTCAGCAGCAGTAAATCAGTGAAGAGCACTTTTAAGAAACACTAGTCAGTTTAAATAAGTAAGCTTTAAATAGAACAAACCCCTGAGAGTCAATCATATAGCATTAGGACACGGGGGTTACAGCATAATGTCCTGTAATTTGGTACACAGTTTGTTCATGAGGGGTGGATTTGCTGAAGCCTTAGGCAGCAAGCTGTGAATTTCACCTAAACAGCCTTTTGGCTGGCATAGAGTTAATTTTCTTCTTAGTAGCTAACGTTGATAACACACTGATGGTTTGGTTGTTGCTAAGTAGTGCTTACCCCAAGTTTAGTCTGGCAGAGTGAACACAAGGAGCACAAAACAGAAGGAGGCTACAACCATCACCAGAAGCTGCAGCTCGACAAGGTAAGACCAGGTAATGTCCTGCCTGGAGACAGAGAAAGAATCCAACAGGGTGATCGAAGACCCCCAGACCAGAAATTACCACTGGACCAGGAAAGCATGAAAGGCGTGCAAAGAGTGCGTGCATAAATTTTAAAGGTATAATTGCCCAGGAATTTCTTTTCTTGGGGTCCATCTCCAGAGGCACCCAGCTTGAGCTGGGTATTTTTTCCTGCTATACCATCTGAATAAATTATTTTTTATTAATGTAAGATTTCATACCTGAAAGACTGTTATGGGAAACCCTTGCAGGCTCTAGAGGTGGAATTACCCTTGTCACCTGAAGGAATGGACTTAATATATCATGAGAATGACTGCAGTTGCTGGAAGACCAAATAATGAGCCAAAAATACTGGAAGTGTTTAAATCTGTACCAACAAAGCTATGGAGCAAAACTAGCACAGATGTAAGATTACTAGTTTCAGCTCAAGCCACAAACATAAAAACAAAGGGAGGAAAGGCCTCTCTGGCTGTGAAACAGTATCCTACTCACCAAGAAGCTGAGAAGATCATTCAAAAGCAGATTGACATTTAACCCAAGGAATTGTGAAAGTGTGTGTGTCACTGAACAACTCTCCAATACTTCCTGTAAAAAAGAATATATTAGATTAAAATGGGGACCCGGAATACTGTATTGTACAAGATCTGGGGGTAGTTAACCAGGTTGTAGTAGCTCCTCATCCAGCAGTGCCTGTTCCCTCTACCATACTTTTGCAAATAGAACATTGGGCAAGATATTTTACTGTGATTGATCTAACTGCCGCCTTCTGTAGTATCCCTTTTGATACAGACAGCCAACTTGTGTTTGCTCTTATGTGGGGTCAACAATTAACCAGGATGTGTTTCTAACAAGGGTTGGCAGGGTCTCCTACAATTTTTTTCATGAATACTGAGAAATTATTTGAAAGACATAGAACTACCGGGTGAATCAGCTCTTGTACAATATGTAGATGATTTGCTAATAGTAAGTAAAGATGAGGACACCTGTCAAAAGACACCGTACACCTGTGTACTGCCTTAGTGGACAAAGGTCATTGTGCATCCCCATCCAAACTTCACCTGTGTCAGAGGACTATTTAGGGTTTATCATAAGGGAAGGGCAGTGAGTGATAGACCCAGGAAGAATAGAAGCTGTAATAAAGCTTCCACGTCCAGTCACAAAGAAACAGTTGCGAGGGTTCCTCGGAGCTGTGGGATTTTGTTGACCATGGATTCCTGGGTTGGGAGGATTAACAAAATCTCCGACAGAAGCAACACGAAATGAGGAGGTAGAACCTATTGTGTAGGGTCTGGAAAGGGAGCAAGCTTTTAAAGTGATAAAAGAGCTTTGGCATGAGCTCGTGCTCTTGAGCTCCCAGATTATACAAAGCCCTTCATTTTATATGTACATGAATGAGAAGGAATAGCCAGTGGAGTGATAACGCAGAAATTAGGACCTCACCAGAGACCGGTTGCATACTACCCTGTGCCACTAGATCTGGTTGTAGTGGGAGCACCAACCTGTATTAAGTTGGGGGCAGCAGCGGCCACGATATTAGAAAGAAGCACCCCATTCCAGGACACGCTGTAACAGTTTATGACCCACGCAAGGTGGAAATACTGTTGAAGCAATATGCAACCCAAAACTTACTGCTGCAACAGGCACGCAGGTACAAACTGATCCTTCTAATGATGGATAATGTAATTTTGAAAAAATGCAATGCCTTGAATCCAGGAACCCTAGTATCTTTGCCTGATGATGGGGAAGAACATCCCCAGTGATATGGAGTCCCAGAATCAATTGAATCAGACAGTGGTGCTCATTTTACAGCAAATATAATTAATCAGCTATATAAATCACTGGGAATAGAAAGAAATTTACATATCCTCTATCATCCACAGTCCTTGGGACCAGTGGAAAGGATGAACAGAATATTAAAAGAAAAGATAGCAGAAGTATGTCCACACACTGGTTTAAAATGACCAGAAGCATTAAACTTAATTCTATGGGATTTTCAAAACACTCTGTGACAACCCATTGGACTAACACCTGCAGAGTTTCTCTTTTGGAGGCACCTAGCTACACCGGGGATTCAGATTCTAGCTAAGAACAGCTTATTGGACAGAGACGAATGCTTCTCCAGGTATATTTTATATATGCATGAAGGGTTTAAAGATAAAAGGAAATATGCTCAATAGTGCCAACCCACTGAAATACAGGTACATGATACACATCCAGGGGATGAAGTCTTAATTAAAGTATTTTCCTGAAAATCAAAATTGGAACCCAAATCACAAGGGCCATACCCTGTCTTACTCAGTTCTTATTTCGCTGTTAAAGTGGATACACCATTCTCACATAAAACAAGTGATGGATAGTCAAACAGCTGACAGGTGACAGATTCCTGAAAATCAACAAAGAATGAAGTGGGATATTTCACTTCTCCTGATACTACCAACTCTGGTGAATGCTACAGCGTGGCTAAGTACAAAATTAAAAAAGATGGATGGCCCAGAGTGGTGGGAAGGTAATAAATTTCAAAGGAAGATAATCTACCTGTCTTATACAGGATCTGATTTCCCAGTTCTTGAAAAACCCAAAGAACGGACTCTCATTTTTTGTTGTGAATCAGATAAGGCGTACGATCTGTGACAGAGGTAATCAGAAAAAAGAGACCTCATTGTCCCAATAATACCAGCTGCTGTTTAACACTTGACCCCAGGTGTTGTGTGATGATTAACGGTATAGTTGGCAGGATACAAACTAATGTAACTTGTGAAAGAATTGACTCAATACCAACTACAGTCACTCTACCCACCACGATGAATCCAACTTCAGCTCCAATAAGGGAGGAGTTGATTCTGCAAATGTCTGAACTTGGACCATATGCCATCAGACATGTAGGGCAACAAGTAATTTTTAGTCCCTCATGGTCATTGAAACAAGTAGAACCCTTGATACAAGTTAATGTTTCTACAATCAAACCGACCTGTTCACCATTCTGAAGTATGTCCTACGCAGGTTGGCTAGCACGGTTACATGAGTGAACCTGTACCCCCCCGAGACGAACGAAAAGATGCAACTGGTATCACAGGGACAGAATCGGGAGTCTTAAATAGCTTAAATGCTGAAATACTTGTAAACAGAGTGCAACTGCAAATGACTTAAACAAAGGGGAATACCCGTTGCCATCCTTCCTATTAGTATTAGGGACTAACCAATGGTTTGTGTCTGATACACTACCTCACTGGAAATAAATTGATGAAAAAAACTGCCAGGTAATTGTAGATGCACTTGGAAGAGTCCAAGGCAATGTTTCACTAGCCCTTAGCTGTATCCAAGCTCAGCTGGGGATGCAGCCTACTGTAGCATCGATTATAAGCGAAGGTGAAGAAGGCAGTTTACCCACGGAGATTCAAAAATTAATTTGGGGATTTGTAATTGTAACTTTACTATAATTACGGGATGTGACTTAAATTATTTGGCTCCCCAACTATTTTTCCAGTTTAACTATACATTATACCAAAAATTTGTTGCCCATTCCATCAGAATGAATTTAACACTAGTAAAGAAACTATTACAGCATAGTGAATTACAACAAGTATTAAAACATGTGAAGGATAATGGACAAAATATTCTAATTGCTGTCCACCATGATGCAGAAGAAATTCACCAGGTTCTCCAAAGGGTAAAAAAGATGGAGAGCCTCGATGACCGGAAATCACCATTGGACCAGGAAGGTATGAAAGGCATGTGAAGAGCATGTGTGAGGGGTGGCTGCATAAATCGTAAGGGTTTAATTGCCCAGGAATTCCTTTGTTCGGGGTCCATCTCCAAAGGCACCCAGCTTGAGTTGATTTTTCTTTTTTTTTCCCTGCTATGCCATCTGAATAAATTACTTTTTATTAATATAATATTCCATACCTGAGAGACAGCTATGGGAAACCTAGGGCTCAACCTGGGGAGGGAGAAGGACTCAAGAGTGAGCATGAACATGAGCCGGCCGTGTGCGCTGGCAGCCCGGACAGCCACCCGTATCCTGGGCTGTATCCAGAGCAGTGTGGCCAGCAGGTCGAGGGAGGGGATTCTCCCCCTCTGCTCTGCTCTGGTGAGATCCCACCTGCACTTCTGCATCCAGCTGTGGAGCCCTCAACATCAGAAGGATATAGACCGGTTGGAGCGAGTCCAGAGGAGGCCACGAAGATGCTCCGAGGGCTGGAGCCCCTCTGCTATGGGGACAGGCTGGGAGAGTTGGGCTTGTTCAGCCGGGAGAAGAGAAGGCTCCGGGGAGACCTTATAGCACCTTCCAGTGCCTGAAGGGGCTACAAGGAAGCTGGGGGGGACTTTTTACAAGGGCCTGTAGTGACAGGACAAGGGGTAACGGGTTTAAATTGAAAGTGGGGAGGGTTAGATTGGACATCAGGAAGAAGTTCTTCCCGGAGAGGGTGGGGAGGCACTGGCACAGGTTGCCCAGAGAAGCTGTGGATGCCCCATCCCTGGAAGTGTCCAAGGCCAGGCTGGATGAGGCTTGGAGCAACCTGGTCTAGTGGAAGGTGTCCCTGCCCATGGCAGGGGGTTGGAACTGGATGGTCTTTAAGGTCCCTTCCAACCCAAACCATCCTGTGATTCTCTGATTCTGTGTGTGTGGGAAAGGGGTGGAAAGGGGCACCTGTCGACTCTCTGGAGTTGCCCACTGGTCAGCGGCTTTGGTCCTCACAGGAAAGATTCGGGTGTTGAGTGTGCGACACCCAGGATGGTGTAGGTCTGTATGGAGTGGTCTCTCCTTTATCACCACATCTTCATTACATGGGTGGACAATACATCTATATCTACACAAACAGTAAACCTTGTTCTCTTACCAGGATTCTTGATACTCTCTGAAAATATCAGTTACATTATAGATAACCACATTTCAGCATTCTCTAGTAGCAACGTCCCTTAACAGCTGTAACATTCAAAACCAGTACTTTAAATTAAAGCCATAAACCACTAAGTATTAGATCATAGCGCAGAGCTCCAGTTGTGTGTACTGCCACTAAAACTCATCACTAATGGCTTACTAACAGTACTTTCTTGAAAGGACTAGTTACTGTCATCTGGCTTTTTACTCAATAGAAAATGGGGTTAGATATCAGTACTATAAAATTATCCACTGTAATTGAGGATATGATATAAATCCAAGATTATTAATATGAGTTAGAAATTCTGAGGACAAGGATCTACTCAAGGCCGAGCAATCTTGCTACTTTTTGCGATCTGCTAGTGACAACTCTACTTCCACTTGGGAAAAAACCTAGCTTTTCTCTTAGTAGGTTAAATTCACTCTCATCCATCGGCATGCCATGATCTTCCAACATCTGTTAGAAAATAAATAAAATAAGTTACAGAATGGCCTATTTTCTTTCTTAATATGTCATTCTGAATACTAAATATCTGGGTGTTTTGTTTTATTCTGTGGTGCAACTTGAAATTCCTCTGAAAATGGATCTATTTTCCATACATTTACAGCAAGCCATTTAAACACGGATCTATTCTGTACAACTTCAGTTCTATACAGAAAGAGACAGCAAAAATTGATTGTATTTTTGAGACCGGCGTCTTAAGGAAAAGCACTGAGTGACAGGCTAAGATTAAACTTCACCTGGAAAGTAAGAAGTGCCAGAAGAAATGACATTACCTCATTTAGCAGACTGGAGGAAAACTGTCGTTTGTAGAATTTGCTGCCACCACTTTTCCCCACGAGCCTGCCACAACTACCTCCCGGGCAAGAACTGCAGCAGAATGGATTCAGGCACCTGAACCATATACAGCTACAGTGACGTGGGAGGCACAATTCCTTCTGCACTGCTGCTCTTCAAAGCAGATTTGAGGATGCATTTCAGGTACTCTATTTTGGCAAGGAAATTTTTGGTCTTCCTACATTCCTCTCATGTCCCCTTCTCTATTTCTTTTTTTTTCCCCAGACTCTCTACCTCTCTGCATCTAAGAGGTGCAGCAGCCCGAAGTGGGGCAGTCTTTTCTGCCCCTCTTAATGTTACCTGGCAGTCAACTGTGGAGGGGTCTCTGGTTTTCTTCTACTTTTCCCACCTCCTGTTTCCCTGAAAAGTTGTAGTTGCACCCCCTGCTGCTGCTGTGGGCTTTCTCAAAAACCTTTCATTTCCTTCAGCTGCTTTGTGGCTCCTGATTTGGCTGTATTCCTTTATAACTATCCTGCACAGCTCTGTCCCGACTATCCACGTGTTCCTACAGCAATTACCCTTGCCATTATATTTCAGTTAATTGTATAGATGAAAAGAAAAAATTCATTAAATAGCTGAAAAACATAAGGAGTGTTAAAAAAGTGAGAATAATTAGCAAATTATCATTCCTTTATATGAATGTAAAGCTTCTGGATAAGCAAGCACATTTTATGTTCAGTTGAACAAGTATTTACCATCAGATCAAATGCTTAATAGTAGCGATAAGGAAATCTGGCTGCACAAATCCAGTCAAAGCTAGAGAGAATCAGTCACGACAGTGATGTTGGTGACTACAGTCTCAAGCATTAGTACTTTCATCTAGAGAAAAAGAAGTGATAAAACTGCCAAAACTACATAAACGATTAAGTCATATTAAATTGTACTCCTAGGTCATTGTCCTGTGCTGAAAGGCTCACAAAAGGCATAGTTTTTGTGTCTTATTTAGAGGAAGAGGATTGATGACAACCTCAAAGGGAGGAGATGCTGTAATCCTTCACAAAATGAAGGCACACATACAAACTGTGGATGTTACCCCGGCACCCCTGACAGAGCTTCAGTTACCATCTTCCTGATTTTGAACTATACTAAAAATTAGCCAAGTCCAAAGGTGGAATGGCAGCGTCTGTGCCTACTTGCCCAGTTCCTAGGAGAACCAGGATGGTGAAGCCAGGGGTACTACATTACTCTTTGGTAAAGGGGGTGGAGTTTGGCACCTCCCTTCACTAACCCACCTCACACCTTTGGTACTCCCCAGGCAACCAGCTAAAAGGTGTCCTTATGCTGTAAACTGTAAAGAAACACAGAGAACTGACAGTGTTTGTAGAACCCTGCAAAGGTTAACTGGTGATTTTATGCCTGCATTTTTGGGTTATTCAGGCATATCAAGATCAATTACCCTTCAGAGGAATGGAAGGGTGTATTCTGCCCACTCCCTTAATGCCACTGTAATGTAACCTTGTACAAATAAAGAGAGCTTATCCATTTCCAAGTTAGGCAGACAGCTTTTGCCCGCTTCTATGACTTGGCCTGGAATAACAAATCAGAAAACAAGGATGCTTTTATGTTTGCCACTACCACCTATACGATTACTATTCCACTTCTGAGGACAAAGCTCTGCCCAGCTGCACACCAGCTGCCTGGCTGCTCTCAAAAAGGCTGTAGATTAGAGTAGCTGTTTCAAATGTCCCAGTGAGGTGGGCAGTGGCATTGGCACACCTGCCCAGCTACGGAGTCAGGATGCAGTCAAAGAACAGCATACCACTGTAGATCACTCTTTCTTAACTTCAGTGCCACCTCAAAATGCCTCACAACCTACCCACCTAAATGCACTTGGGACATGTCATATTGCTGACACCATTTGTGATAATCTATGTGTCCAAAACATCCGTATGCAGCTGGCAGATGTGATACAGAGTCCTACATCCTTCTGAAGCAGCAGTTGGAGACCAGGGAAGATTCTCCACAATGCCGACCATGGCGCTGGACACCCATTTCTAGATGTTTTTTATCTACCGCTGAAAATCCATGAGCTCTGTGATGAAAAGCAGCCCTGCTCCCAGGGCAGGGATTAACAAACAACTTGGTAGTAGTGCCAGGAAAATTAAAGCAGGAAGAATGTGAAAACTCCCAGTTGGAATTCTACCTAGACAAGGAGATGGAAAAAACCTTTCTTTTGTGAAAGGCTCAGAGAGCTTCAAAGACCACAAGTGATGAAGAACGACTTTCAGTCTGCATTCCAGCTGAAGACACACATGCCCAGGCTGTTCCCAGAGACATAAGGTAGTCTGTCACTTGAGTTCTGATGAGGAATCCCTTTTAATCACCCTTAGTCGAACAGAGCTCTCATCCTCATTCGTTCCAGGACAGGCTTATTTCGCTCAGCACAAGGCAGGGCAGAACAGGGCTCTTGCAGGGAAGCACACCCCTTTTGATTGCTCATATGCAGCAGCAGCAGGGCAAAGTTCCCAAGCAGTATTCCACCTAGATGGACTCTGCTGAGCTTGCAGGGGTCCAAGAACATCAGAGTGAAGTGATGCATATACCTGGCTGCAGGTACATGATGTTGTCTTATCCTTTGTGCATTGCTGAAACCTGAGAAATGCGTCACCCATAGTGTAATAAAAGAACAATGAAATCACAAAGACTATCTCTTCAACAGCTTCTGGTGCTAAACAAATATCTTAAATGTGCCTTGTACACAGACAGCCAACGCGGAAGAGAAAGCAGCAGGTAGAATGAGTTTGTTCTGCCTAACAGTGACAAAACCCGCAAGTTCCTGCATTAGCTGCAGGCAACATATATGCTACTTAGGTATCACATTGTAGTGTAAATCACAGCAACCAAAGCCAGGGTCCCAGAGGTGTGTGCCACAGATGTCAGATGTATGGGAGGAAGGGCTGCAGCTTAACGTGTTCTTAATAATTGTATTATTAACAAGAAAATATTAAGAAACGTGAAAAATATTTTGAGTGTTCTGGCCTCCCTCTTTCTCTCCCCTTCATTTCAAAGCAATTTCACTTCCCGCATGCAATTGCGGGAAGATATCCACCTGAGGGTAAGAAGATGAGCGTCTGAGCACAGCCACAGTGGAAGGTTCCACAGCAACAGCCTGCATCCTCTCGTATGATGAGAAGGGGAGAAAGGAAGACAAGAGCTTCTCACCGCTTCGCAGTCAGCACAGTTGGCCCTGCAACAGTAGCTGGCAAAAACATGTACAGTCCATGGTCCACGGGTGGGAAGATGATGTTTATTACTGAAGCAGAGTGAAAACAGATTGGGACAAACTTTCTCAAGGGACTACGCAGGCCATGCTCAAAGGCACAGTTCTGGTTTAACCCTTGCTGACCCTTACCCTACTTCAGTGCACAGACAAAGGGCAGAGCATGCATTACTGTCGTAACACTATTCAGCAGTAGCTCTGGTTTCAGCTTAGGTAGACTAGGGAAATATGACTGCCATCATGTCTCTTTTCCTGCCCAGTCTCAACTTTCAGCAAAGCATTTTGCTGTGAAATGTGAAAAGAGAGAAACATACAGCTGGATACAATCAGCGTCATAGCTACAATCCCAAATCCATGACCTCACAAGTCTGTCTGTATCATGACAGGCAGTCAGATAAGCCATCAAGGCTGTGATGGGACCCGGGAACACCACAGAAAACCCTACCTCAAAAGAGACATCTACAAAATTCAATTGGAAGTCTTGGCAAGTAAAAACTATACTATTTCAATATATTCATATTATTGTGGATCCTCTCAGCACTGAGATGCTGTACCCAAATCAGCTAACACAGTATCAAAGGCCACCCAGCATCAAATAATTACATTGGAAAATTACAACATGATTAAATCCACTGAATTCAAAAAAGAGCTACAGAAAAGTTCTCCCCTTTCGAGGACCAGTCTACAACCTGAAATGCTACTAGGCATCCAGAGATTTCCCTGACACAGTCACAGCAGTCTCCTTTGAAAGCAGAGCAAGAATGAGCAAGGAAGAGAGCCAGGGACCCCAGGGGATGCCCCCTAGTCCCAGCATGGTTGGGAGCCACGCTGCAGCCCAAGAATGGGTCAGAGGAAGATGAGGCTCAGAAATCTGAGAGATGGTATAAAATTAGCTTAGGCCATTCTCCCTGAAGTGTCATGCTGTGTCTGTTAAGAATCCTATTCTTCACTTATCTGTATCGAGTTCCTACAAGCTACCACTGTGGAGTTGCAAAGAGGGCTAAAGGACTCTGAGTTAAGGCTTAGATGATGCTTTGAGGATGCCCATACGCTTCACATAACAAGAGTGTTCTCAGTTGACATTAGACCTTCAAGTCACAACTTTTGTCTTGCCAGTCCCAATTCATACACGTTATTTTTGACAACTGGGAGCAGTTGAAGATTTTAAGGTGTAGTGCTGCTACAGGATGACAATTCTATATCTTTAAAGACAAGTTGAGACTGTTTTTCATACAATAACCTGCATGAGACCTGTTCAGCTCATCAGTAACTGAAAAAGTCCTGGAGGATTTAACTCTAGCTGTACGAGCAGGCACATTGCTAAGACAATAACTATCTTCCTGGGAAAAGCACAGGAAAGGAAAAAATATCAAATACTTTTCCTACCTTCTGCAAGCCAGCTTTATTAATTTTCCCATGTGATTGCTTGTCGTAGGCAAAAAAGGTGTCTTCAGTAGTTACTGTCTGTTGTATCACTCTGTCCTTCAGCCTTTTAATTGCTTCATCAACAGTTCTATTCTGGGCGTATTTGTTAGCTTGATCTTCAATCTGCTTGATTCTAAAATGGAAAGATTGTGCATGACGACAAGTTGCTTATTTTTTGTCATTTCAAACATTTGATTCAGCAATAATGGACATTAAAGAAAGACTGCTTTAATGACAAACAAGACACAGACATGGAAGCAGCTTCTTTGATGAAAAACAAAGTGATAGGTTGATCAAGTGAGAGCACACATTAATTCCAAGGCCTATATTGTGCAAACATTTCTTATGTATAGCTTGCCTTATGGAAAATTAAAAAAAAAAAAAGGGGGAATTGACTGATGCTGCTCTGAAGTATTCCTTTTGCAAATGGAGATCATAGGCCTCTAAATTGCAGGCTTAGTTTCTAATGAGTCCAAGTTTCTACGTCACCTAAGGAACCACCTTTATCCTTTAATGCCTCCTCAGTTAGCGTGAGATGGGAAAGCTAATACGGAGAAGATCAATGAAAGTCCTTCCACTGATTTTTAAAGGAAAAAAATATCTTTTATGATGTTTTCTCTTTCCTGGATTCCAAGTAAATAATTTCCATGCTTTTTCCCATTGGAGGAATGGCCAGAATACCTTCTTTTCTTGGGCCCTAAAAGAAAGTCCATATATATGGACCATATGACCTTCTTCCTGAAATACCACAGCCTTCCTCAATAAGCCATAAAAATAAATAACAATTAAATATTTAATATTTTCTAAAGACAGAAAAGAAATTAAATTAAAGAGTATGTAATGTGTCCCACTTGTACTTATTTTACATCCATTATGGATTTACTATAACCCATGAAAAGGAAAGTTAGAACAATTATTTTTATTAAATTTTAGAGCACTTACTTCCATATAAGCAAAATGCAGAAATATTCAGCAGTCTTATTTTATAGATTTATTAAGTGTGTTTTATAGTATTCCCTAAATTTGAAGATAATCTTAACATTTTAACTCTTATTCTAAAAATATGCTAATGAAAAGAGTTTTACTTTCATCTGAGCAGTACACACAAGATTAACTCCAAGCCTCCCAAAAAGGATCACAAGATGACAGTGACTGGTGAGTCCCTCCTGATGATCTCAGATGGACTCATCTGCTGAAGACATCTGATCTGAGATATCAGCTATCTTGCCAAAACATTACCAGTTTTACCTGCCCCATCCCGCTGATGATTATATTCTCCGGCCTATCAACATAGACCTTGCCAGGAACGGCTCTGAGAAAAGGAAGATATTAACCACAGCCACTTAACTGAGGACCTAAAACTACTTGGAACGGGGTTGTACATTACAGGGTCATAGAAGAGACAAAACCAGACAGGATGGATCAGGCAAGCTGGTTGTCATTGCATGAATATAAGAAACGTCATATAATGAAGGGGACCTGGAAATCCTTATGCTTCTTGGAATATCCTGGAATCTTACAGTTCAGTAAATTAAACCTTATTTAGAGTCTTACTGTTAAAAACCTATGAGAATATGCGTGTTACAATGATCTAATTCCTACTATAAATCACCAACAGGGAAAACAGGGTTTGGATTTTAAGCTCTTGGAGATTTGGAGATTTTATTTCTGAGAAAAAAGAAAAAAGAGGCAAAATCATCCAGAGTAAAAGAGCCAGTCTTAATTGGTTGGGTAATGATTACAGCAGAATACAGGTTGTCCAGCAGGTTATCAGAATGTGTCAGTGACATCCTGTTGATGCTGCAAAATCTCGAGAAGGGAAAGTATTTCTAAATTTTATCCTAATTAACACAGAGAAACTGCTTGAAAAGGTGAAATACAGTTAGGCAGGAATGATGATGGAATGACAGAGTTTATGACACTCGCAAAAGACAGGCAGAAGAATAGTGATAAAAACTAGATTTCTACCTTCTCAAGGAACTAAAGTCTCATGGGAAATGGGTCTAAAGGGAAAATAGAGAAAAGAGAGCTGGCGGTGCATCAGTGAAACATGCCATCACAGTGTAAGAGAAAGCATGAGTATATGACCAGATCTGAAAGGCCGCAACACAATGTGTGATTCAATATCAAAAATATCAAGAGTAATGAGAACTCACTCTATAAATGCTTCAGTAATGTAAGAGAAATCCAGAAAAAAATTTGGCTTTCTATTCAACAGAGAAAGAAATCTACCAACAGATTGTATTAAGGGGATTAAGCCTCGTTTTGTATCAGTCTTCAATAAAGAGCCAACTATAAGCAGGTTGCTTGAACAATGAATACTAATAACAAATAAGGAAAGAACAAATTACAGAATGCTGCTATGTATTCATATTGATTCTTAAAGAACTGGATAAAATTGTCTCCCAAATTTATGCAGAAAAGCAAACACACTACCTAGCTTTAAAAAGAGGGAAGGAGAAGAACTGGAGAGTTACTGACACATTCCTAAGAAATCTATTCCTGCTTTCAGGCAGTAATTACAAAGTCACAAAGAGTTCAAAGCCTGTTAAGAGACACAAGAGCCACTAGGGATCCTGAGATCTACCCTGATTTCAGGCAACCTTATATTTTAAATTATATTCCCCTCCAACCAGCACCACTTCTTCCTTGGTTTCCTAGGGAAATAAGAATAATGCAATCAGCCTTTTCATCTACATCTGTCAGCCTTTCCTCTGAATTTGGAGCCCATCTACCAATTTCCGTCAAACTTGATAGGGGTAGGGGTTTTCAGATACAGCGGTTGAAAGTTTTGTGAATTCGACAGCCATGAAAAGGAGAGAGACTCTTCATTCTCTTAGTTGGGAATGCAGGGATGTTATCTTTTCCATTTGTTAGCAGCTAGCCAAGCGATCAACATATGTGCTTCTCTAGGCTAGCCACGTACTGTCTCTTGCCCAGCTGCCAGCTTGAAGTATTCAGGAAGAAGTACATTATTTTTCTACCTTCAAGTAACAAGCCACAAGTACATTTACCAACTGTGTGAGACACCAAACCCTCTTCCCTGCACATTCACATCTCGCTGGTGCTGGGTCTCAAAGTTCTTCGTTCAGGCCTCCCAAACCTAACCTAAGAGTCTACTCTAACATATCAGTTCTGGGTGCCAGAATGCTTGCTGAAGGTATGGATAAACCTCCAGATGGTGGCTCAGCAGAAGTTAGGGGCAGAGATATTTATTAGTGAGGCCACTGATTTATCTTGAGTTTAGCATACAGTCTCCTATTGATAGAACTGTATTCCATGTTGGTGAGTCATCTGCAGTTTTTTTTATCTTGCCAGCTCTCTGCTTTGACAGTCTTTCAGTAGAAATGGCATTGGACCTCAGTAAAAATAACTTTGGGGAATTTCTGAAATATCTTTTCACCTCAAGAACAGTAGGGACAAACCCAGATTGCAGAAACAAACAAGTTGATTTTTTGACTGAAGTACAGCTCATACTCTACTTTGCGGACAACCTAGGGATGCAGGAACATTCTGTTCCCAAAAAATGTGACATACAAGGAGCTAACCATAAGGTCTTAGATATTTCCTAATGTTTTGCAAAAGCAAATCAAGAAAGAATTTCAGAGACAGAGGCAGTCTGCTAAAAGCCCTGAGAATTAAGATTAAAGTCCAGAGAGGGTGGTGAAGCACTGGCACAGGTTGCCCAGAGAAGCTGTGGATCCCCCATCCCTGGAAGCGTTCAAGGCCAGGCTGGATGAGGCTTGGAGCAACCTGGTCTAGTGGAAGGTGTCCCTGCCCATGGCAGGGGGGTTGGAACTGGATAATCTTTAAGGTCCCTTCCAACCCAAACCATTCTTTGACTCTATGATTGTGGAACACGATATTTCACAGGCAGGGACACCTTAACAACACCAACCTGTTAAAAAACTTAGAGGTGGAAAAATGTGGAAATATCAAGATTCCACCTACTGCAGACCATTGGTCCAAAATCACCACTTCAGTAAGAAAGAGGCCAGGCTTACTCTCCTAGAGACTTCATGGAATATTTCTTTTCCATTACCTGTCACAAATTTTCACTAAAGAGAGGAGCAGACATAATTTGGCAAATGGGAGCCACACAGAACCCATTATATAATAAGGAAAGAGGTAACATTTAAGACTCACAAGGATAATGAGGTATCATTTTAGCAATTCCAGGAGAAGGGATAGAAGCCTAGACCTCCAGGCTAGACGGTGTTAGCACCAGATCTGGCTTGGCCACCACAGAACAAGAGGAACTGAAGGGAAGATGTAAACCACGGCTGATGATTACGGAAGGAGCAACTCATCTGACATAGCTCCAAGGCACTGATCAATTCAGGAACTGAACATCCAGAGGTTCTGTTTTATACTTGCCAGAATGCCTAAACCAGCAGTTCTTGTCAACGTCATAAATAAAAGGTCAGAATTGGTATGTTTGCAGCATGTTCCCAGCTTTCAGCACAACGGATTGACTCACTCCTGTGTGGGCCTGACATAGTAAAATGATGACTCCATGTGCTGGAGACCTTGTCTCACACAAACCGCTGGCAGGTGGCCAGGTAACCCTTCTAAACTGCTGACATCCTCCCAGTAGCTGGCGAGTGACCGCACTGTATAAAGGGGTTCAAAGGCTGCATAGCCAACAGTCAGCATGGCAGGAAGGTAAAGGAGACTGTGGTCTTTTTAAAAATATCCCAGAAGGCCTGTTATCATCCCAAGACCTCGCCAGGGGAGACAAGGATGTCCCAGTGCTTGAGACACCTTCAGAAGATGGAAAGCACGCTCCTCCTCTGCTTTGCCCCGCTACAGCAGAGTTTGGCAGAGTGGCAAGTGAATTCTGGTGAGCGCAAGCTGTCCTTCGAAAGGGTCCTTGGGCAGGCATTTGGATCCTCATATTGCTGATTCAAATGCCAGATATCCACTGCCAATTTCTCTGTATTCATGACAGAAACATGAAGGTCCTGGCGGGCCTACAAACGGTTTTGTGAGAGCTTTGCTGTGGGTGGCGTTGAGTGGCATTGAAATTGGTATTCAGGGTCAGAGCCCGGGGGCCATTCTTTATACCTGTGTTTGGTGCCTCTGCAACATTTGGCCTCCTTGGAAAGGTGTGTAGATCCTGTAGCAAGGGTCTCAGACAACAGAAAAGAGGCAAGAGAAATGGGCTTTTTGAGCTATAGGAATAGGCTGCCTGTTATGACGTGTGAATGCGCAGACAAGGCAACTTCTAGAGCTTCTCTGAAGGGGATTCAAATGGGGACTTAAGAAACACAAAAAAGTCAGATTGTCACGGAGGAAGTTTGAGGAGAATCTGGGGCAAGACATGGCACTCCTGTCTTGAGACCTGTTGACAGAAATGTGAACTTTGCATAGGGCATTCTCTTTTATGGAAGACCAACCTAAAATTGAGGGGAGATAGGCAGTGAGCATGCCTGCATGGACATATTACACAAAAGCATTGACTGTGTTCAAGTGAAACGAAATGCATGTGTCCCAGGTCTGACCACACGTGTAGATTATCATGCAAATGTAAGAAAAAATATTTTTAAGAGAAACTCACCCCATTACAAGGGAATGTTTGTGCAGGCATTATGCAGGCATTTACATACATTCAAAAGGAAAAAGTGAGGAGAATCAACAGGTTACAACAGCTTTGTAACGTGGATGCCAGTATCAATGATCCTGGGGCAGTTGGAGGCTGTAGGTATGGCCTGCAGTAGTCACAGCCATCCGATGTACCAGAGTTCCTGATCCTCTGAGAGTCTTCAAATATAGTTCCTGAAAAATGAGCCACACTGATTCTACAGATGATTACAAGCTTACTCTTCAGACACTATCTAGAGGGCAAACCCCCAATTTCTGAATAAAGCAGTGAGCTCCTTGTGGAACCTGTAACATGAGTTCAACCATTTTTACCTGAACCACAGAGTCTTTGATGAATGATCCATGTGTGTTTGCTCTCCTGATGCAATGCTTAGAGTGTTGTACAATTCTGAATATGTCTGCAGAATGAGAGATCAGCCCAGGACAGTACTCACCATTAGAAAAACAGCATGTATCCTCAGTCTATCTGAAAGTCTCCTTTCTATACCTATTTTTTCTTGGCATTAAATATAAAATTGTCTGTAATAACAGTACCTTTTTGAAAGCTCTGTTTGCCTTTTTTCTTCTCTTTGTTGTTTTTCCTTTGATATTTGTGAGCTGATACCATTTAAGTCACAAGAAAGAGCAACTTTTAAGTTATCCAAAACCATCTTGCAAAAGATTCCATCAGAAGAGTTATCCTTGTATTTATAGCATAACCTGGATAAAATAAGAATTTAAAATAATGTGAGAGGTTGAGAACAATGCACGATACAAATGTCTTAAGGCAAAGACGATCAAAGTAACGCACTTCCTTTCCATACAGAGTTGAGGGCATTATTCAAAGCCTATCCTTAGGCACTGGAAACTAGCCTTCCCAGGCTGCTTCTGTAGCCTACAGAGGGAGCGGAAACCTAACTGTATCATTACTTGGAAGAGCACCACTGACTCCAGAAGGAGCCTAAGGACGCAAGCCTCCTCTACCTACAGTTATCCTTTGTGAATATCCCATGTAATTAACACTTGAATTATATGATGGACACTTGGAAGAAACTTATCTCACTGACACTGACCTGTCAAATTCATCTGCACTGGTGGAAAAGGGAGCTAAGATCACAGCCACTGCACAAGTAAATGTGTCAGAAATCATTCATTAAAGCCCTTGTTTACCTTAACTCGCTGCCTGGCATATGAATATAAAATTAAATCACTAGTGACCTAAGTTAATGCTCTTGGATGTGAACCTTAGAAGCCCAGGAGCAGACGCACTGTTTGTTCAGCCCCTTCTGTTATTCCGAGGGTAACTTCCAGGGAAGAGGTTGAGCTGGTAGTTCCCTGGGCCTGTTAAATTACCCTCTTAAATCATTCTGTATAAATTAGCAGAGCTCATGAATCAGAGCCCTTGTCGCTGCTTCACGGAGCTGTTCAGCTTTCCAGGATTTCATTCATGTTCATAAAGCTTTGAAAAAAAAAGCAGAAGGCTCCTGTCCTTGTGCTGGGGACGCATGGCATTCTCTGCACTCCACTTATTCCAAATGCCCATTCTATTTAGAATGACACTAAAAAAATACCTGTGGTAAAAAACACTTGCAACTTAACATATCAAGTGCCTCAATGCCTTTCTTCGGGGGAAAAAAAAAAAGAGAAATCAAAGCTTTCATTTCTTTTGAGAAATCTAATCCACACCATATACACTGCAGGGGAGAAAGTGTCAGGGGGGTGAGAGGGAGGGGAAAGAGTCTTCATTTTCTAGTAATTGTGAAGCTCTGCTCAGCTAAAACAAGTGTAGCCTTCACGCAGAAAATGGCTGTGAACACTACAGAGCAACATCTGCTTTGTGAGTGTGATCCATAAAAGGCTTCCCAATGCCCTTAAAAATTGTTCCCTCTTTTCCCCAGTCTGAATGTCATCTCGCAGGAAGCCATCTGGGACATGCACGCCAGCTATTCTGCTGCAGCGATAGCAGTATTGTCCTCAAGTGCCTCAGGATGAGTCACATCAATGCAAAAGTCCAATTATAGTAGAAGCCCCCCAAAGCAGAAGCATCATTTCAAATAAATAAGACTGATGTAGCTGAACCACTGGAATTCAGAATGTAATTCAGTCACTTCATCACCTTTTGCTCAAAAACCCTGAGTCCCTTAAAGAACCCGTGCTCAATCCCCAATCTGGTTATGACATTCCCAGCACAGATGTGAGAGTCTTAAGCCCAGTGTGTATGCATTTAGAGGAGTCAATTACTTTTTCCTTATTATTATTATTTTAAAATACAGCTTTTTTTTTCTTACCACTTTAGAGCAGCGAATGAACAGTGCCATCCACTGTTTTCTCTGCATAATCCACAACATTTTCCTAGGATAGTCTTAAGTAAGACTGAACATAAAAACTAATGCCACATTTGAAACAAAGACATACAGATTGATGAAAAGATGTGAGTCAAAATGTATTTTTAAGGAGCCAGGCTAAATCACAGAATGACAACTCTAAAAGCAGATTACAACAAAGAAGATTTTTCAAAATATGTCCCCACCTGTGGATGAGCCACACTACCGTAATTAGCTATATGGTTACACATTTATCCTAAAACCAAACACTTCTCCAATCAAGTAGGCCATCTATTGCACGGTTGAGTATAAATTCTCTCTTTATGTTATTTCAATTATGCTATTTCTATTTATGTTATTTCTATTTATGTTATTTCTTCTCCAGTGTGGTCATCGACTCTCCGATACCATTGAGAACATGCGCCTTCAGAAATATTTACTACGGAGGAATTAACAATAAGGTGTGAATGAGACCCTGTTTTTACGGACTGAATGTGGCCAGTGCAAGACTACCTGTCCTGAATGCCTTTGACAATGGAATCCAAACCTTACCTTTTGGATGTATAGTTTTTAGATGCTATTCCTATAGAAAGATTCCAAACTCATCCCATCTATGGTGTTGCACATTTGGCTTTGCTAAACAGACACCTGCACTTTTCAACAATGCTACAGCTCAATAAAGCAAATATGCTCAATGTTCACCATAAGAAAAATCCTGAAAGTATTAAACCTGCTTCTTCCTGTGCTTTGCTAGAACGCAACCTCAACATTCAGCATTTCACTAGGCTGATCTCACAAGGCTTATCTTGCATCCTTATAAGACAGAACAGCCATTGACCACAATGATGAATGAATTAAACCTTAACAGTTTGCCTCTCATTACTTTATGTTATTTTCTTTCACGGAATGTTTAGAATGTCAAGTAAAACTTTCCAATTCAAAGTGGCTGTAATTCCTGACTTTTCTCACAGTACAGGTCTCTCATTGACACAAATAATGGTAGAAACATTATTTAGACTATTGTACAACTGCTGAGTCCCAGATAATTCAAAGGATAATTATTTGTTCGTGATCAATGACCACTAATTATATACTACACGGCACAGAGCTGTAAAACTGACAGATGATGAAAGCATACAGTTATAACACACCGTGCCGGGAACATGACTTTTATGAACCCAACGCATAGCACCCAAAGTTTTCTCTAAGACATTTAGAGAAAGGAAAATGCATACAGTAGAATTGGTTTTACTGATCACGCTTCATGCTCATTCATATTTCAGGATCAAAGATTATTTTCCAAAAGCCATTTCCTATTGATGCTGTTGTGTTTGCTCCTCACACACAATGATCAGCAGGACACTGGGTTGTAAGGGTCAGACTGGAACTGATTTCTTTGATTTTCCTATTATGTTTTCAAAGGTAGGAAAGAATTCCACATCTTTCTGAAAGTCACTGGCTGTAAGCAGAGAAAACTAGAGCTCCTGAGAGAGTAGATTAGACCCGATTATAACCTGACTGAAATGTTATTGCAATAAAATGCCTCCTACAATTCCCTCTTCTTTGGGCATAGATATTTTGACCCCATGCTCCCCATGCTTGTAGCTCTTTCATCTCCCCACTTTGGGGAGCCTGCTCATATTGAAAATGAGATTTCATGTTGACAATATTAAATTTCAATTTCGTGTTCTTTACAACAATAGTCTACTGAGGAAAGACATAACATTAATTTAATTAATTTTGTATTACATTTTGTTTGGAAATACTAAATAATGATCGATAATGTCTTGGATCTCCAGCACATCAGTTGTTCTTTTGTGAAAAAGTCTTGCCTCATCTCTGAAGTGCTGAAATAATGTCAAACTCACAAAAGTTTCCAATATGAAATTATTATGAAAACAAATAAGGGATTTACATGAGGCATGTCTTCCATCAACCTTTTATTTTCTATATCCTTAAGGCAAACCAAAATATTTAATGCCTCCAGCTATAAATGACATATTAAAAGACAGAAAGAAAGATATGGTAAGAAAAGAAATTATATTAAATCTGTTACAACTCACACATCATTAACTTACTTCATAAATTTCTGATCTGATGAAGAGGGACAACACAGCTGTAGGACTTTTCTTAGGTGACTTCTGTTAATTGTGCCAATACATTTAGAGGCCATAAGACTGCGAGGCCATAAGAAGAGGGCAAGAATTGAAAAACTTTCCAGTTTTATGTGGGTTTATCTGAAAGGATCTCCTCCACCTAACAATTGAATGAATTAATAAAGCAGAAAAGAAAAAAGAGTCCAGAGCTTAAACTATGATAGCCTGGCCACATGAAAAAATGTACTAAAATGACAACTCTAATGTTGGAAGACCAACACTTACTTAAAATGAATTATGTTATCACTTACAGTATTACAAGCTAGAACAAGAAGAGCAGGCTTCTTTATTTGGTTTGTTCCATTAAGCTATTCATGAGCCATCTAATTTAAAACAAGGTTATGTTCAACTAAAACAATTTTAGTGTACTAATTCCAAAGCATGATGCAACTTCAGGCCCCAAATTTACCCTTGAAAATGAGGAGTGACTGCACGAAAGCGCATACCTCACTTCACAGGTCTGCTTCTTTAAGTGACTGAAGAGGCATGTCTACTGACGGATAACAACACAGAGCTTTTGCTGTCTGTTGCTCCCTTCAGTCCCGTAAAACAAAATCCACTAGGACTGAATGAATTACAAGTGGCACTCAGCTTACTCAGGGCATAATTTGCAGACAATGGGCTTGCACAGGGGAAAATAATGACAAAATCTAGCTTACTCAACCTGCTTTAGGATCTGCCTGTAGCACTAGCAGTTAAAATACAAGTGGTTTTCACATGTAAATTGAGTATATTAAAAACAGAAGGTTCTGGGAAGAAACAAAACCAGGATCACATTCTGATAAAAAAATCTCAGTGTAATTACAGATCTGACCAAACACTGTACTATGCAAAATTTCAGGTGAAAGAAAGGAGGTCAAGATACCCCTTGGGTCGTCTAAGCTGGCTGGGGACCTAGATCGGTTCCAGAATCTGCCCGTTGCTGCTTTTAAAATTTCTCTGACTGAATCATTTTCTAGAGAAATGACAAAAATTAAGAGATTTCTTAAAAAAGTGTCCTGTTTTATTTGTACAACCTGTAATCTGCGTTTTTTACAGGATGAGCCATATTGTTGGAGCTAACATCACTCAGAACACAACACAAATGGATTCCCAGACACTCAGGCTTCCTTGCAGCAGCTTTTCATCAAGAGCTGGGTACAAACCCACCCACAGAGTCCAGAACAGACCTAGTCCTCCAGGCAGAATCACTCTCAAGTGCGAAACTACAGCTACCATGGTCATGTGTGGCAACTGTGCCATCCCTGGCAGTGTTTCATCCCAAAGTGACCATGTTCTATGATGTTCAACATTTCCTTTACCTGCCTTCCCTCATGTTAGCATTTACTTCATTTGGGATGCTTATTTCAAATGACAAAAATAGCTAGTTATCTGTGTACATCTGTAATTGGAGTCTAACCAGCTTAATTCCTAAATCCCACTTAGTGTGCACATCAGTTGGGCGTATGGGCACTGTCAGCATTTGCATTTCCCCCAGCATGCTAATTTTACAGCTACTAAAGTTTGCCCCAGAATTTCAGCCAGACCATTGTTCTACTCAAAACCAGCTGAAGGGGACCTGAACTGCTGCATCAAATGTTGCTATTGTTGGAGCCATCAGAGTGGAAAGCCGCCTGTTTCAGCTCCTAGCATCAAAGCATTTCAAAGCAATGCACGCCATTCAGGGCTGTTCAATGGGACCTTCTTTTTGTGCATCTAGTATCTCTCTTGACACTACTGCGCCCCTTTGATATCTCTCAAAACCACTATCCAGAGTACCTAAGACAAAGCTAAATATGGAGTTAGTCAGTGGATATATTAATGCAAACTTAGAAGATGGTTGATACTGAAAATTATGAGTAGCTTCCTAATATTAGAGAGTAGATTTGCAAACTGCAACTTCAATTATTTCTTAGAATAATTGGGTAAGCAAAAAGGTGTTGACTTATTTCTGTCAAAGGAAAGGCACATACTGTACAGAAGAATAGGCTGTGAGTTTCAGCATACAACCTCTCTGTACCTTTGGTGAATGGTTCTAAAGAAAAACATTATAAGATGACTGCAAATTCAGAAGGTGTCAAAGCTGTACCCAGGAAAATATGCAATGCCTGTGTAGTATACAGCATATGTTTTGAAGCAATGTATGTTATAAAGAATAATAGATAAAAAAGAAACAGCAAAATATCAGCAAAACAGATCTGACAACTGAAAGCTAAGAAGTACTAGTACTGTTCCTCTGCTGCTGCACGCACACGTGAGCTAGTGATTCTGCTGGAGTCTTCAAAATCCTCCAGTAACCATGTGATTGATTTCCAATTGATGATTCAGAACGAAATATAGAATTGCTGATTATGATCATTCCATTGCTGGAATGAACATGAACTTACTAACTTAGGAAAAAAAAACCTATGCAGTGTGTAACATTTTACCAAAACCCAGTCCAGCATTTTGCCAGAGTCATTATAAATGAGGTTATGATTCAAGACTTAAAAGTAGACACTACTGATTCTTTTTCTTCGAGCAAGTCTAAAAAGAATGAACATTTACTAAAACAATTCTGTTTCCAACATGTCATTCTACACTGCTAGATCATCCTGATCTGCAATAACTGAAGCTCTGTAGCTGTTTCAATAGCCTGCATATACTACAGTTCCCAGTGAACACACAACTGGAATATTCACTGGATGGAAGACTGAAACTATGGGTATGAAACTACAATGACCTTTCCAGAGACAGATTATTTAGTTTGCTGGTAAGCTGTGCCACAAGTGAATGGATATGTAAACTTGCTCATCACAGACCAGCTCCCGTTCAGGTCAGTTTATCAGCTGCATTTCATTCCTTACCTGGTCTGGAATCAATGTCCACACAAAGTTGTGTCTGACTGAACAGTTGCTGGATCTGAGTGAACCTGTCTCAACTGAGACAAGTTGAGTCTGAGTTGCTGTTACTATACACCCCAGTCATAGACTTAAGTCCACACAAAAGTCCATCAAGTGGTATCTGCTATTAGATCCTAATACAGCTCTCTGCATAGTCACAGAGAGCATATAAGCCCAAATTTATCAGTGCTCACTCATCTGCAGCAGGATTTTCTTCATGATTAACTTAGAACAACCAAAAACTCAACATTTCATGTTTGAGGACAGCTTTTTCTAGGGCTGCAGTTTTCAGGTGTCGCCCGGGGTCATGTCAGTCCATAAGGCCACCGCAAATGGAAACACTTGGGTCATTACAGAGATTTCAACTCATTATAAGTACATGGTGAGCCTTGAGAAATTCTGACTGTTAACAGTAGGGTGTTAATCTGCAACATTTAAGACCTACTGTCCTTGGACCTCTTTTTTCTTTTCTCATGCTTCCTTTGCAACTTTTTATGCATCCTTTAAATCACCTGTGCTGCTAGGCTGGGTGTATCGGCATTCTTGACCTGGCTACTGAGAGTGAATCAGCTCTCAGGGAAAATCTTCATCCAGGGCTGATGCCCAGTCACATTGTCATGCCAGTGGATACTCATTTGGACTGTAAGGTAATGGGCAATGGATGACTTCACTCAACAGAATCAGAATACTGTTATTTTGCCACACTTCAGGCATAGTTTTTCTCTCAGTTCCCATGGCAAGTAATATCCATAATTTATGTAGGAGAGTTTTAAATACGGGTTTGTAACAACTCTTTTCTATGACTGTGTATTGCATTTTATAGTTTTAAATTTGTTCCTGAACTTTCCCTTTTGTTTAATTGTTTCTTTATTTTCTCTAAAGAAACCTGAGGAAAGATAATGGGGGGAAAGAAGAAAGAGTAGTATAAAGCCTTTGGAACAATAACAGAAAAATTAGGAGTAAATAGTTCCTTCAGTGATTCAGTTTTCCTGGCTAAGCACTAGACAAATATCTTTCTGTTCATAAAATTCACCCTAAGAAAATTCTGTTTCCCTTTAGTCCCCCACAGAGATCCAGGGTGGCAGTAATAATATAGAGGATGAGCAATTATTTACTTCATCAGTTGGTCTGGGAAATACTTTAAAGTTTTGCAATCAAAAGATAATGGTCTTGTGAAACTACTATCCGGTATTTGAATTTTCTGTAGAGACCGTTGGCACTGCATTAAATCATATGGAATTGAAACCTGATAATATACCTACCTCCCCCAGTAAATAAGTTAGGGAATCTGGTACTGAAGCTACAAAGCTAGCTTGTACTTCAGAGGAAACAATTGTGGCAGAATGACTAGGTTTTACCCATGAAGATGAAATATCTGTTATCATAAAAACAGACCACATTTTGTTCAAACCTTAGATAATATGGGAAGGTTAAGATATAATACATCAGGATTTATTAAGCAGATTGCATTTGCTTATTTGGCCGCCTTGCAAGTTCAATTTTATTTGTTCAAAAGGATCTAATTTTATTGCCCAGATCATTATCTAAGTCAGTCCAGCGTCAGTGATGGGACTGGGGAGGTACTGCTCTATCCCAATAAAAAAATTATGATGTTGTGTATAAATATGAACTATTCTTACATGTATTGCTTTCACTGTGGGAGCCTCCAGATGTTGGGGATTAAATAGTTCTTTCTTCAGTCTGTCTTTCCACTATCTCAAATACCTTTGCCATTGTTACCAATCTCATTCAGTAATGCCCCAGTTCAGTAAATTAATTAAAATCATGCAGTAAAGTGCCTTACTGAATCATGGCCTGGATGCTGTAGGCGTTATTATTATCTACTGCAATGTATGAAACTGACTTCTTTTCCCATAAATTGCTAGGTGAATTCTTTCTTTTTCTGGTCATATATATATGTATATAGATGAAATAGTGCAGAGCTAAAAAGAAAAGTCTTTATGTAATTATATTAGGAAGGAACTGTGATACATCATCTATATAAAACCATCTAATAAAAATGCCGGTAGTGCTTCTGAAGATATGCCCAGTGCTCCTTTTGCTTGTGTCAACCAGACTGAGAGCTTTAATTTTTTCAGTCTATTATTTGCTCATTCAATTGAGAAATACAGAGCAATATGTAGCAAATCAAAGTAATAAAATAATCCAGCTTGTCCACTACAGGGATGATCACACAATCCAGTCTATGGGACACACCTATCATGACATTCCATCAAAACTGACAGAAAAGCATTTTAGCATAGTTCTGTACATCAGGAGGGCGACAGAACTGGTAAGGACAGACAGATCTTATCAAAAGCTCATATTGCAGAACTAAACATGAAATGGCAATCCAAAAAAATAAAAAGAAAAAGTCAGATGAAGGTACTTTCGAAACTGGAGTGAATTATGCAACAGTAGGCTCAACATTGTCAGTGTCACACAGAAGTCACAGTTCACCTGTCAGGTGACAAACTGCAAACAGAAACCTTTTACAAATACATGATAGCACTCTCTGTTTATGTTGTATATAATGAGCTTATAATTATTACTGCACAGTTCTGATTCTCATTAACTTTATCTATGTGATTTTATCCTTTCATCAAAAGAAGTTTGCCTTGTCTGTAATTTCTCCTGTGTGCACAGGGACCATGAGGATGTATATTCGTTGTTAAGCCGTGTATTTGGATGTACACACTTACGACACCTCCCTTGTTTCCCAAAATGCTGCATCGGATTAAGGTCTAGCCTTACCCTGCACATACTAATGTCTATCTTTAATTTAAATGTCAATCACAACCAATTGGTCTCCTTCAGCGTGTAACATTAGATAGCTATTCATGTTCTGTATATTAAGATCTAATATTAAACCCACTGCGTTCTTGAAATATTTTATAATGCTGGGAAAACTCTAAAGTTTACCTGATGCCATCTTTCAGCACAGGAGAGAAAACAGTTTCGTTTCTCTTATGAATCGGATGCATTTAAGAACTTGAGTTAGGAGACTTTCCAATACTACTTGAATTCCTTGCCTGGAGGTTAACAATCTCCTTTTAAAAGAGACTAAAATAAACCCAATTAATTTATGCAGGTGAAATATGGCAACCTGATACTGCAATTCTGAATTTCTAAATTTATGCAGGAGATGCAACAATATGAATCTGAAAGTCATAAAAAAATACAATGTCACATCTGCAAATGGCACAAATGCCAATGGTTTAGGTGACCAGGATGTCACCTGTGATCAAGAATACAAACTATCAAACAATGTACTCTATATAATGGATTGTATAAAGATAACGTTTACAGTAATCATGATTTTTTAATGAAAAGCTCAACTAATTTATACTGAATATTGCCCGCTCAAATTATTTTAATGCCTTTTTGTTTGTGTTTCAGAATATATGGTGAAAGTTTCTGCAAAGATTCTAGGAGGTTAGAGGTGTTTTACTATTAATTCCTTGATGATCAAACACTTCTATAACTACTTTTTTGTAGGACCTGAGTTTTAAAGTAAATCACAAAACATTTCAAGACTCAAAAAAGAACATCAAAGAATGCTTCACTCATCCTATTATAAAGCATCGATGAGATTCAATATTTTAAAGTCAAATTTTTTACTTTAGTTACAGGGAATATTATATTTGTATTTCTAGCTTGCACATTGGAGGCACTGCTATTAGATTGGGATTTTGTTTTGAGAGTATGGATTAATAGGTAGGGACCAGTAACACTATAGACTCCACCACTTCAAGAACAATTCAGGAAAAACATCAGTTGGAAGAAAAAGGAATTTGGCAGTTGCTTGTGAGCTGGGCAGTGATGTGATGAATCAGAAGCATGCTCCACGAACCTATTCAAAACTTTTAGGTAAGAACACAAATGTATTTAAATCCAGAAACAGAAGATATTCAAGTTCAAATCTATTTCTATCTCCTGAAAAAAAAAAAAAAAGAGGGCAAGAAACTTGTTAACTCTAACGCATGTGGCAATGTCTTTACTTGGTTTACATGGGGTTTTCACAATAGCTGAAAACCCACTCACACAGTTACATAAATATTTAGGGATGTTACAAATTCACATGTTTAGACATTATTAATGAGTTCACTGGTGTCATCTATGTTGAACTATTGGGTACCGCAGCTGAGCAGAATAGTATTTGCTAAATGTTACTGTGCACACCTTAGTGTGGAAAGGAAATATGACATCCAATCATATTTTTCCTGTGTTGATTACTTGAGACCAGACATTTTTCATAGCATTCCTTCTGCATTATGTGTCAAAGACAGTAGGTAATGCATTTCATTTTAACAGTAAGGAAATCAGCTTTTCTGGGAGCTACCACGCTTGACGATAGGCTGTGGGAAGCAACAAAGGGAGGGGATCCACTTGGCCATGGAGACAGCCCTGAGCAGGAGGAAGAGTGGGCAGAGGGAATGAAGAGCCAGGTTTGGAGATGAACCCTTCATAACCAGGATATAATGCCCAACACTGAGATAGCCAATGGTACCAGTCAACATAGGGATGTCAACAGCTGCAAATTAACACATCAGGATCCCTCTCTTGGAAGCAACAACTAACAGGGCTGTCCAGGACCCTGGCAGAAGCAAAATGGGCACTGGGGCCCTGCCTGTGCTGTTGTCCTGGGGCGATCTGCTGCCCGAGGCAATGGCATGCCTTATGTTTGCCCAGCGGCACACCCCTGTGACTGAGAAATGAGAACGCTACGGGTGCAAGTGGCAGGTATCAAACAAGCGTGGTAACAGAACCAGACAACAGAAACCTTCAGGTGGAACTGTAGATAATAACACATTCTCAAGCAGCCTTGTTTTTAATGAGGTCTTGCAGGGACTGACTTTTAGCCCTGTACTATACATCCTTTTTATGCACGCATGTACGTATACATGTGTGTGTGTACAAAGAGAGTAAACACAGCTCTCTGTATATATATATTTATATACATATAAATACACACATGTGTAAAAATAACCTGAAAAAAAACCCAAAACTTTAAAACATCAGGTGACCATAAATAATTGAAAGACAAATAGAATGATAAAATGATGAAGAGAACAAACTGCTGACACAGCATGACAGGGGAGAGTAAGCACAACCAAAGAACAATCTTTCTAATAAAGTCCTACATTGAGAAATGGAGAAAATATGCCAGAATAAAAGAGGAATCTTAATTATAAGAAGCCATTACTCTTAAAGATTTGCAGGTCATAATATGTAACAAAAGCATAAATAAATTGCCAGTATGATCTTAGGCACAAGGGACTCAAGCAATCCTTGGATGTAGAAACAGGGGAACACTTAGCAGTATCTGGAAAGTTGTATTATTTATTTTTCTGGTATCAGTGCAACTTCTATGAAAGCACCAATTCTCATTTCTGTCATAACATTTCATGAAATATATAGAAAAACTAGCAGGGCTTCAAAGGCAGCCACAGGGATGATTAAAGAACCAGCCAACATGACTTCCAGGGAAATTGTAGGAGGTCAATAATTTTTGTTTATCAGAGAGGTTGTTACAGATTATTTAGTCCCTGGTTGCACATATCTATGTTAAAGAAACTTTAAAAATAGGCTCTGTGTGCTGCTGTAACAGAAAACAAAGACTGACAACCACCAGATTGCTTTGAAGTAGATATGAGACGCAAACGTTTATCGGTCAGAGTAATCAACTGAGGCAACACCTAAAAATAATTGCTCTTACTTCATCAAGCGCAAGGAATGCCTGCTTTAAAGAGGGACAAGCATCTTGGATGTATCTGCACAGCTTCAGAAGAACAGTGTCACTGGAGAAAGCTTCATCTCCTCTAGTCGGATTTATTCTGCAAGAGGAAAGATGTCAGTGTTCGCAAAGCTTTCATGTCTCCCTCTTTTTTGCTCACTATGTCCTTCTCAGAGCAGGAAGAATAAATCACCTCATTAAGACTCAGGGCTTGATAGAAGTCAAAATAAAAGTGTGTACTTAGAGAAAGCACTGTAAATATATTTTTTTAACTGGATTTAATCAAGGGTGATCACTGAGTAGATACACTTTTCATTTTCCATAAATATGTATGCCATAGGTTACTCACATTAAAAAGGAACTTCCCAGTTTTGGTTTTTTTCCTCATAGGAACTGTCTCCCTCTTTTGAAAGTTGCTCCCGCAATCCCGGAATTTTTCTAAAAATTGTTGCCAAGCAATTTTACCTGCAGCTTTCATTCCAAATCTGATTTTTAAAAACAGAAGTAGTTTGAAGAGATTTTCTTATAAAAACCCTCTACAGTCCAAGAATAATTTTGAATTAGGAGATCACATCATCGTTATAATATCAATGTGTGCAGCATTCATAATTAGAGCGAGCTTGCATAGCTTTTGTTTGTTACTAAATGTGTAAACTGAGCCAACTTACTTTCTCAGTTCCAAACCTCCAGCTGTGGAAGAACTAGACCCCAAGCGAGAATTCATCTAACCAAACGTACGTGCCTGCACCTGAGCGAGTCACTCTAAGTTCCCTTTATAGTCATGGGGGAGAGACAGGCACTTCCAGGACAGGATTCATCTCATCCTAAAGTAGACGTCTAAAACTGGTGAGATGAATCCTGCCCGTTGTTTCTCCCCAGTGACTATAAAATGGAGTCTAGGAGGAGCCGTTCAGGCATAGACGTTCACATTACAGATGTCTAGAATGAGATAGTATTTAATGCATCCCTTCTCATTATTTACACATAACAGTAGAAAAACTAAGGGGAATAGTAAGTTTGGTTTGTTAAAAATGTTATGTGCACTGAAAGCACTAGAAATGTTAAACTATGTTAAAAATCCTGGGAAGTTAATGAGTATCATATTCCATGAATAACTAATTTAAATCAATAAGGTCCTGATCCCATGACCCCCCAGACCATTTGTATATCTCCAGTTCAGTTTCAATAACACTGCAAAAAGCTCCAAAGAGCATGGCTAAACATACTCCTACTTCAGATGGCGCTTTGTAGGCATTACCTCCCCCACATAATATGAGAAACGTGCTGACTTGCTACTCTAGTCATCTCAAACAGCTTTTAAAACTCCTAATTCTCCTTAAAATGGTGGCAGATGGTGTTTAGAGCATTTGCTAATCCAGGATGCATCGGACAAAACTAAAAAATTACCCAATGCAGTCAGAGGTATGCAAGGTGATTCTGCCCCTGTACTCTGCTCTGGTGAGACCCCACCTAAATGCAGTCAGAGGTATGCAAGTCTTCCTGGATCTTTCACAAAAATACTCCGGTTTTTGGACTACCCAGCAGTTTCTCCAGCTCAGCCAACAAAGCTAAACCCAAAAGTTACAAGTATTGTAGCATCCAGGCTTTGTCCGACAGCACAGGGCATTTACCAAGAGGGAAGGGAACCTGACTATTTACAGTGGTCCTGCCTGTGAGTAGCACGCACACACGCGCACCCCACGGCTCAGCACCTCAAGGGTTGAGCATCTTCCCCTGTACGAGCAGCACAATTGCACCAGAGCCCAGAAGAGGGGCTGGGAAGGGCCAAGCACCAAGGACTCGAGGTAGATGAAGGCAGAGGCAGTGCTGGCATTCAAACTTCACCAGGGGAGTCATTTCAGCCCCTGCAGGGGTAGGCTTTGCC
Source organism: Eurypyga helias (assembly GCF_000690775.1). Classification (NCBI taxonomy): domain Eukaryota; kingdom Metazoa; phylum Chordata; class Aves; order Eurypygiformes; family Eurypygidae; genus Eurypyga; species Eurypyga helias. The sequence continues at coordinate 72,835 of NW_010273824.1, forward strand.
AACAATACTACTGAGGCATGGGTTATTAAAAAAAGCTGTGGGAAGGAGAGATATTTCATATCTGATTATTGTCTTGGATAAATGATCAGGAAACAAACAGTATGAAATAACAGATGATCTTTAAAATAAGGCCAAGATAACAACTGTTATTTTGAGCCCCCAACTGAGATCCCTTCACACTCAAATGTCTATGGTCTACTAAATCACTCCAATCACACTGTAGAGAGCAATTCCACACTGAAAATGAGCCACCAGCCAAAGCTGCGTCAATCAGAGCAGCAGACCTCTCCACTTCCACCTCCTTGCTCAGAAGCCCTACAGTCGCCTCTCAGACTTTGGCAGTCACAACTGCCAATATCCTGGGGGCTGAGGGGAACTTAGGAAGAAATATTGACGCAGACGTGTGAAGGTCTGGCATTACGAACCATTATCTGTGGTGCCGCAGTGTGACTGTGTTTCCCCTGTTCTGCAGATGGGTAATGGATCATGGAGCTCTTCCAGTTCTGCTTGTGGCTGGCCAACACAGCACTTTTCTCTTGCAGGTTTTATCATGGAGGTGGATGAATCAAACCCTCATGGGAGTGGGGAGGAAGAACTCCCCAGCATTAAGCTTCATGGATCAAATTGAAGAAAGCCCTATTTAGAAAATCTGAGTCAGTGGGAATAAAAACTGAGGAAGGAATTTTGTATTTAAAAACAATATTTCTTTATAGTTATAATACTGGCCCTCAGATTTCAAGGTGTGCTATAAGGGCAAGAAGTACAGTCTCTAGATGACACAGGTGGAATAACTGAGGCATAGGAAGATTGATCCAGTGTAGGGCCAGAAAAAATGCACACCTTTTGTGAGTGGTAATTCAGCATTTTATATACTATAGTAGGCCAGCTAACTTATTAAGTAAGAAAAATAAATTCTGTATGGCTTTTTAGAAGTATGCTTATGGCTATGTCCATGTACAAAAAAGTATACTTCCAAAAGAATTGTCTGAATAGAGCTGTAATGACATGGATACCTGGTAAAAACACATGATATATCATCTCATAGTGATCCCGTATAAAATACGACACATTAAGAAATTTTTAACCACCGGTGCCTTAGCATCTGATACTTTTATAAAAATATTGAAGAAATTACATATGAGAGTAACACCAAAAGTTTAAAACTACCTCTGCTGTTGAAAACTGTCCTTGCGTTTTTGGTGAACACAGTATTGGTTAAAGTCCTGGCCAACTGAGCACAATGATTTACCTTATACCATAAATAAAAGTCACCAATTAGAAATCTTGGCAGCCACTGGGAAAGAAAGTCCTAGAAGGTAGGCTCTCCAACTGGCAAAGCCTTCATATTGGTCATGTATGATTTGTTCCCAGATATCAACAATACCCTTCACTCACACCTGTGAATGGACACCATCCACAGCAAAGCCCCAAAACCTAACCAAAATATTTCTGATGTGGGAATGCTGAAACTCTGTGAAACTAATTCCTTCAGTTAATGCAACTCCTTGAGTAACCTCAAGTTCACAATGTTTGATTTCTGATTAAAAGAATTTTCAAGAGTAGAAGTGATGGAATTCAGGGAATTTGGGACTCATCTGAATGTTGTCCTTTGAATGAAGTACACCTCAATGGTATGCCTCTGATGTATTTGATGTTGCTGCAGTGGGGATATATACTGAGAGATATGTGCGTGGATAATCTGGTCCTAAACCAGTCAAGGATGAAATCCTAGCTGAAGTCTAAGGCAAAATTGCATCAACTTCAATGGGCCCTGAAGTTTATATCGGGTGCCCATGAGATGTAAATACCTCAAACAACCATAAAATGCTGTTATGTATTATTTCTTATAAACAGCTCCCTGGCACATCTCCTGTCATATTATTTAAACAGCATCTTAAAAGCCTTGAAAGCATGCCCCTTGCTCATCCGTTACTATTACATTTATTATCAGCTACAATGAAGTTAGCTCATTATTAGAATCAGATCTGCTGTTGTTCCATTCACCTGCTGAGTCTTCCGAATGACGTTATCCGAAAAATACCACCTAAGAGATACAGCATACATAGGCTTGAACATTTCTGTTTACAGCCTCATTAAAATGCCACTATATTTTTCAAATGCTAGCGAAAGCTCCAGTGGAAGAATACATGCAGAAACCTTTCCATTACGCAACTGCTCTTAAGAGCAAGATTTACTTTAAGATTTAAACATGTAAGTGACGTGAATTAAAAAAAAAAAAACAAAACCAAACTCTAATAGAATTTTTTTACAAAGTAATAGTTGATCATTGCTATAGCACGCTGTGAATGGCTAGAAGCAAATCAGGTTTATCTGCCGAATGCACAAAGCAATATGGTTACTGCAGATGATGCTCTCAAACAGCACCTGCTGCCGTAAAACATATATCTGCACTGAGGTCTTCACAGCTAACTAGTGCACAAAAAGAAAACAAAAAATAACGGATTATTTACATGGCTGATTCTATTCTTCCAACAATTTAAAGAGATGAACGATAAATCGTGGAATCATTAGAACAGTAGCGCACGATCTGGTTACTGACCTCCTCACGTGTATGAATTGGGTGCCTTGTCCTTTTGTAAGCTTAAGCAATATTGTGGAGTAAAAATGCTGTGTAAGAGTTAAGTTATTCTTTCTTTCTCTTTGACTGGCCATATGCCCTTGGCACTGTTGCCAACAAGTATACTCTGGCAGTTTTCTTCTCACAGTTTTTGGTTTCTGAGTACAAAAGATTAATCATGAGAGATTCTGGTCTAGGTTTAATGAAAAACCCAAAAAAACCCCATCCATTCCTATAATATTTTGGCTTTAAAAAAGAAATATGGGCTTAGAAAGCTAGTCAGCATAAGCTGAATTGGTCATGTCCAGGAAATCATATTTTGGAAAATATCCTGTGGCCTAAATTCTGCTGAGATCCTTGAAGCTGTGCTGGAAAATGTTTTCTATCCATTAATGTTCTGTACATTATACTGCCCACAAGAAGATTTCAATTTCAAAATACTAAGAAGATGCCTCATTACAGTAAAATAGTACATTTACTTGAACCCAGTAGTTGGCATGTTTTCTCAACCTTCATGGCAGTTTCAATACAAATATTTACAATGTCAAAACCTAAGTTCAAAAGATTTTTTCCTCATTTTAGTTGAAATTCAAATTTCCAGGTACAAAATCGCTTTACTATACAGCACAGAAGTGTCCCTGCAGCTATCTTTTTTCAGTGACTGACAGTGAGCAGTGCAGAGTGAAAGCCTTCAGCATTAATTCATTCATTCACTTGTTCCTTTATTTTCCTCGCAACACCAGCATATTTAAAAAGGAGAGGCTTGTAGAGTCACACTGTCACCACACGAATATGGTGTTAACAGTCATGAAACTGCTCTTCCAGCAAATTCACACCATCCCACATCACTAGTCATTTGAATGCAAGACAGTAATGTTCCATTTAGGAAATGAAATACAAATTTGTGAGCAAATAGAACTAAGAAAGCAGTAACCTAAAGCTTCTACTCCATTAAACCTATATACCTTACTGCAAAAACCTTGGTTTTATACCCTGCTATCTCAGCTTTTACATACTGCGCCATACATACTGCAACACAGGCACAAGTAAGATGAATTAATGATGGTAGTCACAAAAAGCAATAATAAAGTTATAAGGCAGCAGCGCTAAAAAATGTCCCCTAAGAAAATAATATGATTCTTACCTATTCATTAGCTCTTGAAAAGTTTCATTTGGCAAAGGAACTATAAAGCCATTTATGACTGACTTCAAGTAATCCAAAGACACAAATCGACTCCGACTGACATCAATTGCTCTGAAGGCTTTTTCAATGTCCTGATAGGCTGAACAGAGCTGTAATGAATACAATTTATAGTGTTTTGTTCAGAAAAAATCGGGTTCATGAAGCTTTTAAAACAATAATGCATTTTTTACAAGACCTTTTCAAACGTTCTTCTCCGTGAACTGATCAAATAGGTTACCCTGGCATGCTCTGACCGTCAGATGTTTAATTAATAAGCTCACTACAAAACAGTATTCCCAATCACACACTCTCAAATGACAAGTCAGACAGGTTTCTCAAATAATAACTCTGCCTCAAAATTCACAGCTAAAAATACTTGGTGGATCAGCCTGCTAGATACCACCTGTCTTAACCTAACTTTAAAACCATTCATTGCATAACCTAGTGTAATAAAGTTCCCTTTATTACAATGGTTCATTAGCAAATTGAATGCTGGAAAACGTCAGAAGACTGTTAACATAGCTGTTGTAGAAACCTATTACACATTTCTTTGGGTGGTTTGTTGGTTTTTTCTTTAATTCATGGGCTGTTGCAAAAGGAGCTGTGTGGATGTGGTTTTGCTTATGGGACTTGTAGAATGCCTGGAAGTTGACTTACTGCAGATTTTGATAAGGCTCATGAAACAATAGGAAGACGGGTTTGTTTTTCTGAAATGTTAGTTCACACTGGGTTGTTGAATACTGCAAGCATCCCTGAGGCTTTTCTCCCCCTGCCATTTTTTGACAAGTACCCCATCTGCTTCTAAGCTGATTATTGTTCGTTCAAAAATGCCGAAACCACAGGGTAAAGATAACGTATAGAGAGACTTTTGAAAGCCCAAAATAAACATCAAGGACTGGAAGGGCTTGTAAGGTGAGATGTACTGTGCTTTCAATCCAGGCCTTGACCTCCATATCCAAGATAGACAAGATGAAAAGGGGTCAGGATATTGAATGTCCCTGTAGCCTTGTTTGTACCTCCTCTCCTGTCTTTTCAAGGCTGAGAAAGCACAGTTACAGGTCTGTGTAATTGAGTTTGCAGTAGAACATGCAGTCTTGATGCACAGTATCAGATTCTCTTTTCTCAGTGCGTCAGGATTTTCATGACACGAAGGCACAAGAGTGAGTGTTGGAAAATTTTGTTTCGTTTCACCTTTCCGAAGAGCAGCTGGACCACAGTTACGTTCCACCATCACACTCCTCAATCCTCTTCTGTTATGATCACATCTAAGGGCATGTGGAGAGGTTGTTTGCCATGTCTATTCCAGCTCCACCCTCTAATCTAAGCTTGCCACCACATACAAAAAAATGTGTTTCTGCAGTAGCACCTTTCCATTAATAACGTATTCCATGAAGGTCAGAAAATAATTGTCAGACAATGATAACTGGTCATTACTCAGTGTAAGCCATTACTTACTTTGATCTGACGGGGTGATCTAGCGATTCACATTATGAAACACCTTAGCCATCAAACTTCAATGCACTCTCATTTTGTTTTAGCCTAAGGAATCCAAAAATTCTAATACGTACGGTTTTAATGCTGTGAATCTAATAAACCGGGCTGGAGCACATGGAATAAAACAGAGCTGCTGCTTCTGCTAACTGGCTTTAAAAACAAACAAGAAACATTGTGCATGGAATTTGTTCATAAAAGAAGTTGGTATAATTAACTGGCCTCAAAGCTTGGCAATTTTCTTTTCCTGTGATGCCTGGCTCAGCTTCTCCACCCATCAAAGTATTAGGAAATATTAATGGCACTCCCTTACCTTTTCTCTAAATGCCTTCTCTGTGCTACCCAGACTGAACTCTGTCTCAGCATCAGCTAGTGAAGACAGTAGAAAAAAAGGTTTTTTGCTTCTTTTTTTTTTTTTCCTGGCAGATGAATGCTGTTAAGAAAACTGATTTAGCGAAGTCCAAAGCTTTGTCAGCTCCAAAGAAATAAAGCCAACTAAAACTCAAAGAATCTTTTTGTTAACTGGATAAATCTTTATGTACAAACAGACTAAACCAAACCTGAAATGTAACTTTCTTGTATTTCAAACTTGATTGGTAGTTCAAAATTATGCTCATTAAACTGTGCTTTTCTTGTAGTAGTTTTTCAATTCACATTTCCTTAAAACATAATACATTTAACTGTGCTGGTTTGGGCTGGGATAGAGTTAACGTTCTTCATAGGAGCTCGCAGGGGCTGTGCTTTGGATTTGTGCTGGAAACAGCGCTGATGACAGAGGGATGGTTTCGTTACCGCTGAGCAGTTCTTGCACACAGTCGGGGCCTTTTCTGCTCCCCACCCCAGCAGTCAGCAGGCTGGAGCTGTGCTGGGGGAGCACAAGGAGTTGGGAGGGGACACAGCCAGGACAGCTGACCCCAACTGCCCAAAGGGACATTCCATACCATATGACGTCATGCTCAGCGTATACAGCTGAGGGAAGAAGAAGGAAAGGAGGAGCCGATCGGAGTGACAGCATTTGTCTTCCCAAGCAACCGCTAAGCATGATGGACCCCTGCTTTCCTGGGAATGGCTGAACACCTGCCTCTCCATGGGAAGTGGTGAATGAATTCCCTGCTTTGCTTGTGTGTGTGGCTTTTGCTTCATTTATTAAACTGCCTTTATCTGGACCAACAACTTTTCTCATTTTTACTCTTCTGATTCTCTCCCTCATCCCACCACAGGGAGAGAGACGGAGCAGCTATGTAGTGCTTAGCTGCCAGCTGGTGTTAAAGCACAACAATAACTTACAATCTTAACAGGTAACTATTACATTTAATATCAGAAGGTACTAATAGAAACTAACTCCTATTTGTCAGTATGTTTCCAGAATGATCCACTATCAAAAATATATCTTCAGGAAATGGAAGACAGTGTCCTTATAGGCCTCTGTTAATAAACATGCCTCTAGACCTTGAATAGACCATTTTCCATTTCCTCTCCATACTCCCATCTCACTGTCTCATCTTAGCTCCCACAGTCCCTGGGACAACTTCCAGTTACTCTAAGTCGAACAGTCCTTCTCAATGATTCCCCATTAAAAAACCAAAAATGAACAGACAAAACAAAACTAAACCGAAAAAAACCAAACAGACCAAAAAACTCCAAACATCAAACCCATTTGATTGGTTACCAAACAGACCAAAAAGCTACAAACATCAAACCCATTTGATTGGTTTATTCTGTGGAATATTTATTTTAGCTGGGCTGGGCAGTTCATTTTGTGGTGGTGGTTTGCTGTATACTGCTCTACTTAATGTGGTGTTGGCAGGTACATGCTTTGGGATAATGATTCTGCTATGGACAGGCTATATTTAATTCAGAACAGAGGAGCAATCACTGTGATGGACAAGACACAAGCACTTTGCAAACGTTATGCACAAAGAGTATGTGCACCAACTTCTTTCAAAGGCTCTTCCAGTGGGGCTGCAAAGGAAACAAAATGCTCTTCTCTATGGAAAAAGATATAAGGATATCAAAGTGTGACCACACTGTGCTTAGGGCATGCTCCCAACTCAGTAACCTGCTAATTTTCCTTCCTGTTTAAATAAATCTATACTTTTTATTACTTAAACTTCTTAATATTATTTGTGTGAATTCTCAATTTCAATTAGAATTGCACTATTTCGATTTATTTTTGGTTGGGTACTAATATTTACTAAATAAATATCCCTCAGTGTTGCTCCTCAAAAATGCAGAAGAGGTTACCACTTATTTATCTGGATTATTTTAAGACCTACTGTTAGAACATCAGTGTTTTTTTATTTTGGTTTGGGTTTGGTTTTATTTTTTTATAACTACTTTACATGGAGACGGGTCCACTTCTCAAAGAGGGTGGGTGAAAGAGATAAAACTGGGAATCAGAGGGCAGGAGGTGAATTCATGACACTGTCAGTACTGTAGGGCTACAGGAATAACCCTCCCCAAACAAGGTCTCTGAATGTCTGGGGCATCCTATGGTGGAATGAGTTCACTAGATTGGTTAATTGCAAGGGTTAATCATGTACAATGCTAGGTACAGCATGTACAGGGAAGGAGAAGGAGTTTTGATGCATAAGACTATTTCTCCAACATTTCAGTACCCAACATAGGAATAAAAAAGCCCTCTGTTTTTGGTAGTTATATTTACTTCTTGTAATGCTTTCAAAACAATCTTTGATAGTACTGCACCAACTTGCAAAACTCTATATAGTCACACCATGGTCCTGTAAAATGTTGAGAAGAAAAAGTATTATTAAAATACTAGATATTCTGACTTTATGATTTCAAAAGAGTTCAGTTTCTTCTGATCCTACTGAAGCCAATGTGAACTGTTAGTATTGAGGGCCTTTGAAGATCAGGCTCTCCATTCAAAACTGGTTCAAAAATAATTCTTACCAACCAAGGAAGACTTTTTGTCAGAAAGAGGATGATCATAATTCAGACTTCTGGACTGCTGGCTTTTCTTCTCTAGACCAGGATAGATTTTTTTTTTCTAATTCTTCTAAGTCCCTTCATGAAGTGCTAAATTTTGAGTAGTAGAAATGAAAGAGACAATATCTGAAGCTAATGATCTTTAGCCTGAAAAGTAGAGATAAGTCTTTACTAGCTTTCTTCAACAAAGATGAGTTTGAAAGTTTCTTTTTAAACAAAAATAAATGCAAAAAAATTAGCAGTTAGCCTCACACTCCTGAAAAATCCTACTGCCAAAATATAACATGTATACATGTCTGATGGAAAAAATACCTTGTTAAATACACTAAATTAAATTTCAAGACATGCAAAGAGATATCCACTATTTTTAAAAGTACTGGAAGGGCCTTTCTCACTATCTTAAGCACCTTCTTAAATTTACATCTATACAGATACATTCACATTCCAGGTAAATCTGAAAAATTTTTGCCGTATAACCTCTCAAACACATCCTTTTTCATCCACATACAGAGCTAAATCTCTTCACTGCCTCCGTTCATTCAACAACTGTATTACTGAAACATTCTTTTTCGGTCTTTGAGGAAAACAACTCTATCCTGCTCTGACTAATGACTCTTCCTTCCCTAGACCACAACCATAAGCTAATGCCTTCCTTTTAAGGGTCTCCATGGCCCATGTTCCCCATGCCAATCACCCTTCACTCAGAAACAACCCTTCGTGCCACATTGGGTTGTCTGGTTCTCGCAATTTCAAAAAAATACATTTTCTATCTACTCTAACACTGATCCTTATATCTGAAAGGACCTGCCCATACACATTCAGAAACTGACTTAATTACTGACCATCAATATTTCTTAAACATCCTTCGAGTCGATGTCAGCAAAGACATTCCCAACACTGCAGTAAGTGAAGTTGCTGCTATGCTTGAAACTACTCCTGTCATGCTGAAAAAAAACCTGTCTTCCAGTCATCTTGACCTCCCCAACGTGTCCAAGTTCACCATTTTGTCAGTGTCTTAAAGTGTAAGATCTTTGTTATGAAGATTACCTGTGAAGTTCAGTATCTGCTGAGAAGTCAGAAGCTATTAATGTCCTACAAAATTGCAAACCAGATCCATCCAGGCAAACAGAAATACTTCCGTTGTTGTTAGAAAGAGGAAAAGTCCCCAGGATTTCACTCTGTCATAGTTTAGGCCTGGACAGCAAGTAAGGACCACTCAACCGCTCACTCACTCCTCCCCCTCGGTGGGATGGGGAGGAGAAAATATCAGGACAGGCTCATGGCTGGAGGTGAGGACAGGGAGGGATCACTCACCAGTTTTGGTCAAGGGCAAAACAGGGTCGAGTGGGGGAAGAAAAATCCATTTAATTAGTTACCAATCAAACCAGAGTAGGATAACCAGAGATAAAACTAGAACTTAAAACACCTTCTCCCACACCTCCCTTCTTCCCAGGCT
>NW_010273825.1:0-5764 GCF_000690775.1 Eurypyga helias
ATTCTATGATTCTATGATTCCCTCAGTGTCAAAATTTCTGCAGTCACATACAAGCCCATTGCTCCTATACCATATTTCCCTGCAGGGTGCCTCCAGAGTGCAGCCAGGAGATACAGCCTTGTATAGACCTGAGCTAACATAGAATCATGACTGAACAAGCCCATAGGCTGAACAAGCCTAATTCTTGCAGCCTTTCATCATAGCAGAGGTGCTCCAGCCCTCTGATCATCTTTGTGGCCTCCTCTGCGCTTGCTCTAACCATTCTATATCCTTCTGATGTTGTGGGTTCCACAGCTGGATGCAGTACTCCAGGTGTGGTCTCACAAGAGCAGAGTACAGGGCATGAATCTAGTTCTCAGTAAATGGTTGTACAATGTAGCACGAGGCTCATGGCATTATCTTTAGTACTGCTGAAACAGTACAATTAAAAGCTTATGACCTACAGAGTGGACATATATTTAACTGTTACCACATTAGGGTTAAAATGCAAAATACCACCTTGATCTTTCTTTCTTGATGCTTTAGTGGCAAAAAATGCTACCAAATAGTTTGGATTGCCCCCATGGTGGGATGTCTGCTGATCTGTTTACTCACACTGGTACAGGACAATTGATACAAAAGTGAAGAAGTAAAGTCTAATTATTTTGAATTCACTTGTCTCAAGATGAAGTTAAACAGTGACAAACTCATAAAACTAAGTCATATTTTGCAAGGTACATTCAAAATTTTAGGATAGACTGAAGAGCAGGAAAGGCCTGAGGTGAGCCATGTCTTTTGAGTTGTCAATGTACTCTGGGCCTGCTTATGGCCATGTTTGTCTGGAAAGCACTAATTAGATTAGATATACTTGGCTTGAAGGCAGAAAGCTTAAAACATTAACTTTTTAAACATGTGCATACATTTGGAACATAACATATTCTGGTTTTTGGAGGTATATTCTGGGTAAATATCTTGCCAGCATGATGCTATCCTTTAATTTCTCAGATGGAAATATGCTGTTTCAGGGTCAAAATTCGCTCTTGCACACACACACACACACACACACTACTTCTACACAGTGTTCAGAAAAAACATGGGTCCAAAAATGATACCAATCTCTTCTTTTTTCAGTTAGAAAATACATAGAAATGCTGCACATTTACTGTCATTATTAAAATACTGGAATGATTTTTTTTTTTGTTCAGTTCATTTTTTTGTTTTTTGATAACTGGGGGAAGGGTTAAATAAGCATTTATTTTTTCTTTAGTAGGGATGGCTCAAAGCTTCCAGACAGTGTGGACAAGACTGAACTTTATTGTTTTAGGATGAGATAATGGGCAAATACACAGTCCAGTGGCAATCTACCTTTCATGTTTTCACTCTCATCTACTTCCTCCTTTGCTGGTGCACACAAGACCTGAACATGTAGGATCACAGAAAACTAAACAGTCAAAATATCTTCTCTTTGAGAGTGGCATAAACTTGGATAAGTTCTGCTAAAAATTCCTGCTTGGAAGAAGTGAGAGCAATGTTGGGTCAAGCAAACCTGTGAAGTGATATCCTATACACCGGGAGTGAAAATGGATGAGTGTGTGGGGGACCACTTTTTGTATTCACAAGGTGAGAAGGCAGAACGTTTCTGCACTTAAAAGCATACTACTTTCTCCTGACCTGCTCATTGATTTCAGTGGTCTGGATGAGTGAGGGCAAAATGAAGAAAGTCTAGAGTGTAGTCTGAAACCACTAATGGACACAGTGAGAAAGAACAGCCAAGTCCACTAGGTTTTGCAGATCATCAGGTTCTATGCCCATCCCAGGTAATTTTTTCATGTTTTTTTAATATTTTTTTTAAGACAAGGTCCTAAAAACACATGGAAACTTGAGTATTTTTACTTGAGGAATATGCTCCATAAATTATTTTTCTGGGATTCAGGATGTTTTACATGTTTGTCTTCTGAGACTTAGGTTGAAGACCTTAATCTTCTGGATATCCATATAATGTGACCTTGGGAGTTCTGCATTTAGGTAATGCAGCACCCTATTTTGCCTTCCACTGCAATGCAAAGTTTGGAATTATTTCATTAGACTTTAGTTCTACACTGTGGACATTCCTAAAAATAAAATTCACCAATAAACCCAGAGTTTGGACAGTCACTGGGGATTTGTGATCTCTGGCCTCCATCTTCTTAGGACGTCTGTCTAAATCTCATCTGCGGCCTTAATTTCTTTTTTCTCAGGCATTTGCAGTTTCTAAGGATTTTCTCTCTCAGAAAATGTCCTAAGTAAAAGCTTGAAAGTCTCGTTTAAGCTGTACCACTTTATAGACATTGGTTGTGATTCTTCTTTGTTCTTTCAGACATTTCTGTAGTATGAAATGAATGATTATCTATCAATGTCAAAAGGGAATTATTCCATTGTCTATAAGGAGATTGTGGGATACTTGGTTAAAGCCAAGACAGGTGAATCCTATTCCCACTGATTCAGACAAGCAGATAGATCAGTAGAATTGCCTATTTCATGAATCCTGGGCTGGTTTATACGTGCACCTAGGTTCATCCCATATAACTGAGCTGCTTTGGATTGGGATGAAATTGTCCTAGGATTCCTCTGTAGTCAGTGGAGACAAATCTGCACCTCCACATTGTATTTAGAGCTTAGGTGGGTCTCCTGACTCTCTGGGGAACTCATTTCTGTGCTTGTTTAACAGAGGCATTTAGAAGAATTGACAAAGAGATATTTGGTGTGGAATTCATTCACCTTCAGGTCTTTAAAACTTAGGCAATGACAGAGGTTATTTGTTTTTCAGGACTGCTTAATCCCATATGTGTTTAAATGCCTTCCTGCTCCACTGAAAGCTCAGGGTTGCTTTAGTTACCCGTACATAGATGGAAATATCTGTTTTGGAGACAGACATCATAATCTAGGCTTATGCAGAACAATGTTTGAATCTTACTAAAGTCTCTTTGGAAGGTGTCTGAAACATGGGACATTGCCAGGAAGTCATCTATCAGCTAGACTGTGGTGTGAAAGTGATAGTTTCTGGCTTTTAAACAGTAAAGACATTTAGCTTAGGGAATTTTGAAGCACACCAAGGTCCCATTGCAAGGACTACATTGGTTTACTAATCCTTAAAAGACTAGTGTTTGCCCAGAGAAGCTGTGGATGCCCCATTCCTGGAAGTGTTCAAAGCCAGGCTGGATGAGGCTTGGAGCAACCTGGTCTAGTGGAAGGTGTCCCTGCCCATGGCAGGGGCATGGGACTGGATGACCTTTAAGGTCCCTTCCAACCCAAACCATTCTATGATTCAATGATTCTAAAGGGCATGCATGTTTTGGGGAGTTTTGTCAGAACTGTGGCCCCTGCTCCAATGAATACCTTAACTACCAGCTTGAGTTAGCCTTCTAACCTTTCACTATACCTTTCACTAAACTTTCACTAACCTTTCGCAGTGACAGGATTCCACCTTCTGAGATTCTGAAGCTTAAATTTCATCAAAGTAACAACCAGAGGAGAAGTGTACTGAAGTCGACTCCAGACCTTAGTTAGTCTATTCCATAGTTCCTGTTTTTAAAATTTGAAGATTGATGTAGGGTCTTGAGATTATATCTGTTGAGGATAATGAAACATCCATATGTTGTGATGATGGTTATCAATGAAAGACTCAGAAAAGGAGTGGCCTCAATCAATTGCTGAACAAACTTACTCCTGACAGGTCTGTGAAATTAACCCCTTAAGCCAAGATATCACAGAAGTCCTGGCAAAAAAACCAGATATGCTGTGTCTCAGAAATGATCCTGTTCTGAAATAGATAGGGCTCCTCTTCTGTGCAGCACTGAAAAGCTCCTGTTGATTAGAACAGGGACATCTTGGTGTTGTCTACGTTACTCTATAGACTCAAGGGTAGCAAGAGGGTACCTTTTTCCTGTCCCAGATCTGTGCTGTGCTTTCTTTACTGTCCCTTGTGCATTAAGTTTTACAAAGCAAACACATCGAGCTATGTGTATCTAGGGACCAAGAGACAAATCACGTTCACCAAAAAGGGATTTAAACAAAAAGAGAATATAGGGCTGGGAGTGTTCCCAAGGAAAAGTTGCTCTCTTACTCTTAAAAGGATATGTAACCCTGAACTGTCACAGTTTGCATAGTGCTGTGTACATGCTTTTAATGAGTATTGAAGCCAGAAGGCTTTCCTATTATATTTGTGTAGTTGGCATTACCTTTCCATGGTTCTAGGTGAAGTGGTAGTACAATACCCACAATTCCTTCAGCTCCCCTACCCGCTGCAGCTTCAGCTATAGTAGCTGACAGTGTAATACTCATTCAGCAGCTGATTATAATTAAAAATATCAGAATAATTAAAGTCCTCAGCTTGACAAGCAGAGCCATAACTTTGCCTTCAGACATTCCTCTCTAATTAGTTAATTAATCCTAATGCAAATTATAAGCAATAATTAGTCAGCCAAGCTTGACATAAAAGTCTGCTGACTTACAGCTAAAAGGCTTTTCTGGTTGTTGGTTTGTAGCTTCTTAAGGTGTCTTTTGTCCACTCACAGTTTCTGTGTCTCCGGTCCTGTTAACTTGCTGCTGATATATGTTTATGTAAATTAGTTTGCAGATTGAGAAAGTACAGTTCTAAAAATTTGCACTACCATAAGCACTATTTTATTTGCTTAATAAACTGGATAGTCATAATGTGTATAGAATATAAATAAAACATCACATATACAGTCTAATAGAATATAAATGTATGTTTTTATACAAATATATACATTAAGAAAGTTCGCATTCCCAGGTTTGGCAGAATATATCTGCCTGTAGATGATCTGGGCTGTTCTGGACAATGATATAATGTGAAACCCAATGAGATTCTAAGATTAAGATAGATTTTGGTTTCCCACATCATAAATGAAATCAAATTCTTTTGTACCGGGACAACTGGTATCTGATTCACGTTACTCCATAGGTTTTTAACAGATCAGGACTCTGTTAAAGTGATAATTTGAATTATCACCAGATAAATCAGAAGTGTGAATATTGCATTTCACATGGCAGTGCAGCTAATATTGGTGTGTTGCATTCCACAAAGACACGGTGCTGACATATCACAGAAATACTCATGATTGACTTGGAACACTCCTGGATGTTTATATATTTATTCTTTTAAAGTGTTCTGTCTGAAAGTATTCATATTTACATAAAAAAGCAAAGTTGCAGTGCTTACAACATTTGGAAGGCAAAAATGGAAAAATTATTCTGAATACATAAATACTTGGTGCTGAGAAACCTTTTTCTAACAGAGTGGTAGTAAGTACTTTTTTTTATAGTACACTATGCTTACTTTCATTTTAGCTTCTCATGTAGTTAAAGGTAAATGGGATCGCAGGACCATAAGACACCTGCCCACTTATTGATATACACATGCTTTTCTACTGACAGCTTAATCATATCAAATATTATGACTGTGAAGAAGGAAACCCAGAAGCATGTGTTTAATCTGCACTTTTCTGAGCCAATACTGTTACTTTCCCTATGCTAGTAACAGAGTACTGAGATCAGGAATATAAAAAGCTGGAGTCAGGATAAAAACAGATTAACTTATCTGAATTCCTTTGAATTTATAACATTTTGATTAAATGTGGATTTTTAAGCATCTTTAATTTAGCTTCAGCAAAACCATAGTCAAGATCCATTCTTGTTTGCTAATCCTCTTGCTATTCATCTCACCTGACTTCAACTGAGCTATGGCAATTAAGACCCAAATAGACATCCTCTAGAGTTAGGGAGG
>NW_010273825.1:5795-51256 GCF_000690775.1 Eurypyga helias
AGATTCATATTGTAGTCTGGCCAGAATCACCCCTGGGGGTACTGATCTTTTTCCACTGTCTACAGAGAAAAGATAACATGATGATAGCCCTGAATTAAGCCTCTCAGTTAAGTGCCTAAAGTTGGGTGAGAAAATCTGAGTCTTCTTAAACAGCTTGAGTGATCCAAAATGTGTGATGACATTATCTATTTATACTGTTAACATACTGTCTACTGGGCTATTATTCAGGGGTTATTATTGACTAAATCAGACAATGGTTTTCAGAAAAACTCTTTTCATGCAATTTCATCTTTGAATTTGCCGGATGCACAGAGAAACCCACATCATTCAGGAATGAGCAGGTAAATTTTCATGCAGTTTGGCAAGAGTCTGGAAATCTGGTAGTGGCTACATTAGGTTATCATAGAGGATGATGTTCAAGTGGAAAATAATGGGGAAACATTATAAAACTCAAGGAGACTAAAGCTTCTATATGTATATGAAAGAAGAAAAAACTTTAGTGCGTGTGTAAAAATATCTCACAGACACTAATGACTTCCAGCCGTTAGTGGTTACTCTGGATTTGTACCAGCTTTTTGGGATCACTTAGGATTGTAGGCTTGTACCTGTTTCACTGCATTCTCTGTTTTGCTGAAAGCATCTTTGTCCAGGAGAAGAAATGGGTCTCAAAATAATGATTACAGACCTGTGACTTTCTGGTTCTTGAAACTCTTGCTCCAGTCTGTGTATTTCTTTTGTTAACTGGTTGTTGTTGTAAGGCCATGGGAAATCCGACCAAAATTTACATCCCTGACGTGTGTACTTGGTCAGTCACTCAAAGATCCTTACAGAGAAGGAATAAAAGAATCACTTCCTGAGGCCATCAAGGAATGTAGATTGAAGCATCAATAATACAACTGGAAACTCTTCTTTCTATCTTTCCATTGGCAATATAAGGATACTGGAGTGTGAAGCTTCTAATTCTTAGTAGTCAAGTGTCTAGAAGTATATGGGAAGATGTTCAGAGAATCATCCACCAAAAACACAACTCCAATCCCTTCCCTGCTCTGCATTCACTCCTTTCTGCAGGTAGCAGAAAATTTCAGGGACTAATGACAGGAATTTCTAACCATCCAGGAAACTGAAGGGCAATAATATACATTTAACTATTATATTTATGTGTTTGGAAACTTAGCAAGGCTTCTTCCCTCCTCTCTCCAGCCCCCGATTTGGCTTTCATTATGCAGCACTTTATATGTGTGAATTATTTTTCCGCTAATGAGAAGTGAAGTGATTTTGGGTGCTAATGGAAACCAGTAGGAAATTAATGAGAGATAAAAAACAAGTGTAGACTTTTTTTTTTTCCCCCCAGTATGTTTGTGTATGAATGGGAGTTACGCTGTTGTATCAAGGGGAGGATAGATTAAGCATTTTGGAATGCACAACCCAAGAGGGATAGTTAATCCTGTTTTTGACAATCACAAATGTAATACGTACAAATGAGGGGAAGCATTATGCATGATTTTCCTCATTTTACATACAGCACAATATGTTATTTTCCAGCTCTTAATTCATGTCTTCATTAAGTAAAACTGCTCTAAGTCTTACTGGAGCATGCTGTAGATTTGGGAAAGAATTAAGATCGCAATAATGATACATTAAGTTTTCTTTTTAAAATATTTTAGGACATGAGCTTTTTATTAGCAGAGAAATACATGATAAAGAAATGTGGCAATCAGGTTTAGTTTGCTTGGCTGTTATTGACTGATCTGTGGTGGCCGTAGAGGCCACCAGCTGTAGCTGCCAATGTCATGCCCAGTCAGTGTAAGTATTTTCTCATTTCTGGGACATTAGCAGTTAAAGACAACCCTTATGCTTCTAGTGCACATATCAAAGATGAAATCTTAGTGCTTTGTGGTTTATTTCCCTCACCTTTCTATCCTTCATTCCTGTGCTGGCACATCACATAACACACATTTGTCTCCCTTGGAAGCTGGACCCTACTCACCACCATGGCCAACAACCTTCTTGCATGATACCCCTCAGGAACTACCCTAGCATTTCTTGGAGACTTTGATTTGCAGAGAGTCAAATGAAACACCACCATGTAATTTATGCTTGTTGCTACTTCAGAGTGGCTCTAAATCTTTGTGGGAGATCAGTTTGCATCTTGGCCAAACCCAGCATGTTGTAACCTCACCCGCTAATGCTGACTCCACATCAGGAAAGATGCCCTTAGGCTCCAAAGAAGGAAAAACATAGAATTTCTTCATTTCTTCATTTAAGAGTGTCATGATTTTAACTGTTTACCCTTTATTTAACAAGCAAATTAAAATTGTCAAAGCAAACATGTTCCTATATTAAAAACAACTGCAGTTGTTTCAGGTTAATTATTGTCAAGATTAGTACAAGATAAAGCAAGGTAGTTATTAAACATTAGCTGGAGTTAACAGTGGGGTTTTCTAATAAAAACAAAAATGCTTCTTTCTTTTTTTAAAATTACAAAATACTAAATGTGTCCTTATAAGCTACTGACTATTGTATTCCTTCTCAAGAGTAAACACAGGACAATTTTTTTTTCAATATGTAGCATTAATAACCAGTAAAACTTGACCGGATTTGAATTAGACATTTTTACTTCCATTCATTATGTTTATATTTAGTTTTCTGTTAGTTAGCATGTTAGCTAGCATCTGGTCTGTCAGTCATGGTTCCCTCTACAGAGAGTTATTAGGATAAGCTACTCTTTAAGATGCCTGTCTTACAGTGTTGAGTAGCAAGGAAGCTGAATTTCATATTATTTTCCAATATTACTGTAGTGACAGTTCTGCAACAGGTAAGAAAACAGCTGAAATCAAGGAACTGCTTTCAAAGGCAATGTAAGAATATGTACGGTAGATAAAACAGCTTAAATGTGAATAGAAACAAATGTCCTTCTCAAAAGATTGACATCAATGGGCTGCCTCTACTAGTTGCTGAGTTATAAGGTCTTTGAGCTGTGAAACACGTGTTCCCTTACATTTAGAAATCCCTTGTTACTGGTATCTAAATTACTGGTATCTAGAAATCAATAGAAAAACTTGTAATTCTAGCAGGAATTGGAACAGCGTTCTGGATGTTGTCAGGAAAGTGGCATTGTAAGTAAACCATTTCATGTTTGGTATCTACTAAAATCACAGTCCGCTGTCACTTTTGTGACAGTTATCTTCAAGACGTGAGATTTAGACTTTGGAAGATTCAGTTAGAACAAAAGCCAACTTCTAAGTTTTTGAGATTCAGATTTAGCAATTCCAGTGAGAGCTGAGATTAATGATTCACACTTTCATTAAGTTCTAAGTACACCATATGTTGTGTTAAAACAACATTCTATTCTCACATAAAGACACAATGCTAAAATCAGGTGTAGATTTAGATTGGACATAGAGAAGAATTTGATTTTTTTTTATAATAAGTGTTGTAAACCACAGGAACAAGTTGCTCAGAGAAGTTGTGCATGACCCATCACTGGAAATGTTAAAGGTCAGTTTGGATAGAGCTTTGACCAACCTGATCTAGTGGAAGATGTCCCTACCCACAGCAAGGGAGTTGGACTAGATGTTCTTCAAAGGTTCCTTCCAACCCCAACTATTCTATGATTCATATTACAAAATTCCAAGTTCTTACAAAATAAGTTCTGGTTTTCTTAAAGCTTAAAATATTATCATAACTTGGGAAGGTCTTTAAAGCTTAATAATCAGTCTTTCTATAACTTGGATAGAATTCCAAGATTCCCTGCTGTTTCATGGAAGTCACTGTGGTGTGAATCCAGCCAACAGGAAAAGCTGGGACATCTCACTCTCATTTGATCTCAGCTAATTCCAACAACTCTTTGAGGAAAGCTGTCAGAAGTCTAATAAACAGCCTTTTTACATAACAAAAAGGAGGGACCACATGTGTTTGAATGGAAGATATTTCCTGATAGACAGTGATGTGCCAGACTGTATGGTGTCTGCCTAAGAACAGATAGGTTTCATGAGGAGTTCACCTTTCTGGAATGTACACCAGCCCACAGTTTGCACCCTTTGTGCCAAAAAAACCAGTTGAGGACTACTTAAGTACTGGGCTAAGTAGCTTTCTCAAGACCTAGCCTGGAGATCTGCATTCCTGTAAGAACAAACCTGAAATTATTGCAAAAGAGCACTGTTTCATAAGCCCAGTGATGGCTGAGGCAATGGGGAGATATTGCATGGCTTTATTATCTCTTTTCCTGTGGAGCACAGAAGCTTAATGTCCAAATACCTCAACCACATAAAAGGTCTGATCATCAGAACCCACCTGTAAAGAAAAGAAAATTCTATTTCTTGAGGTTTCATAATCGGGGTGTAAAACACTGTTGCCAAGATCAGTTTTTGTCTCAATACAGAAAACTTCAGGAAAAAAAAATATTCATATTGAAACTGGAAATCCACCTTTTCTTTATGATGAATAAGGAAGAAAAATGGAAATATTTAGAAGATATCATATCAGCCCAATGAACTCTGCCTTAGAAGTGGCTACTTCTTGGTCTCAATGAATTCCACCCTCTAAGTGCCTTCTCCATCCTACCCACAATAGCAGAAGCTGAGGTCACCAGCTCAGATATGAATATTTGCATTGTTACCCTGGCTAAGCAAGGTCAAACCCTCCTGGAGACATCACTGGGACTGACAACCCAGCTTTAGTCCACTGTGGTGGTGAACCTTGGCCAGCCACCATGTGCCCACCAAGCAGCTCTATCACTCCACCTCCTCAACAGAATGGAGAGAAAATGCAATGGAAAAGCTTCTGGGTCCAGACAGGGGGAGGAAGATCACTCACCAGTTACACTCATGGGTAAAACAGACTTGACTTGGGGAAGATTAATATATTGCCAATTAAAAACAGAATATGATAGTGAGAAAGAAAAAGGAAACTAAAAACACCTTTCCCCAATTTCCCCACATTTTACTGGGCTCACCTTCACTGACAACTCTTCTGCCTTCTCCCCCCTGCAGCACAGAGGAGATGGGGAATCACATTCTGAAGGATGTCTTTCTCCATGACCTGCCAAAAGATCCTAGATGAATGATTTAAACTCACCTTATCAATATTTGTAAGTTAAGTAAAATGAATCCCACTCCAGACATCAAATCCCAAGGACTGTTTGCTGACATAATACTGATACTATGCTGGTCAACTTATTCTGAAAAGAGAGATATCAAAACTTTTTTGTTATTATTACTGCTTCCTCTTGGAGGAATTAACCCAATATCATAGAATCATAGAATGGTTTGTGTTGGAAGGGACCTTAAATACCTAGTTCCAACCCCCCTGCCAAGGGCAGGGACACCTTCCCCTAGACCAGGTTGTTCAAAGACTCATCCAGCCTGGCCTTGAACACTTCCAGGGATGGGGCATCCACAGCTTCTCTGGGCAACATGTTCCAGTGCCTCACCACCCTCTCCAGGAAGAATTTCTTCCTGATATCTAATCTAAACCTCCCCACTTTCAATTTAAACCCATTATCCCTTGTCCTGTCACTACAGGCCCTTGTAAAAAGTCCCCCCCAGCTTCCTTGTAGCCCCATAAGGTCTCCCCGGAGCCTTCTCTTCTGCAGGCTGAACAAGCCCAACTCTCTCAGCCTTTCACCATAGCAGAGGGGCTCCAGCCCTCTGAGCATCTTCGTGACGTCCTCTGGACTCACTCCAACCAGTCTATATCCTTCTGATGTTTAGGTCCTCAGAGCTGGATGAGGTAAGGTCTCCCCATAGAGAAGCAGAAGGGGAGAATCCCGTCCCTTGACCTGCTGGCCATGTGTCTCTGTATACAGCACAGGATACAGTTGGCTTTCTGGGCTGCCAGTGCAGCCCAGAATGTTCTGTGTTGTGACAGTTTTTCATAGCTGTGAAAGGAACCTTTGAGTCAATCCAGTCTAAGTATCTACTTTCTGTGTATGGGTCTGAAGATATTGGTTTATATTTTTAGACTGAAATTGGAACCTAGAATTAAGCAGATTCCTATGCTACAAGAATGTACTTAATCAGGTACAATTGTTTCTCCTACTGGAAATCTTGAACCCATTCAGATGGGTGGTCAGATCTTGGAAGGAAATAGTTTTTATATTTTGTTTGAATATGATTTTTTAAAAAAGGTGAACAATTTTTATTACAGAGAGATGGACTCATAAAGGAAAAAATGTATTTTTAGTAATCCTGAAGAGCTATGGTTAAATTTAGAACAATTTTTTATGTAATTACAATTTTTTTTTAAATAGAAATTCAGAGTCTCTAATCTCAGAAAAGGTTGGAATGGAATATTTTGAGTTTACCACGACATTGCATTCCTTCCTTGTGTGTTTTGGGTAGACAAGAATGAATTGAAATCAGAATGTTTCCACCACACATTCTATGCTCAGCAACTCAGCGTTTTCAGAAGGAAAAAAATGTTTGCACTGGAAATTTTCCAGACAGCTTTCTCTTATCTTTTAAGTTGATTCTGTCATTCCTTAGGGTTCTGGACAGAAACACTCAGCATGGTGTTGTGATTCACACTGCTCATGAACCACCTTCCAATTCCAAACAATATAACTTTGGAGAATTTCCTAATCTAGCATTATGTCTGTGCTCATGCAGTGTATACCTGTGGCTTTTTTTCAATGAGCTTGTTTGCTCCCACTAAGTCAGAAAAACCTCAGAGCAGTTTGGGAACCTGCAAGCATTTCAGTGTGCCTGCTTTTTCAGCCCTGTTTGCTGACATAAGTCCACCGCACAGGTGGAAGCGTGAGTCTGAAGTGCAGGATGCCATGAGCTTCCCTGATGTGTCGTAATTAAACACCTGCACTAAATAGCTCTTTGCTGAGCCACTGTGAAAATCCGTGGAGTGCTCAACAGTCCTGAACATTTTCCATCTCTCACTTGGGCAGGTGGTCTCATGTTTGAACTTGGGTTTGCTATTCAAATAACACCAAAGATAGAGATGTGATTTCAAGACCTCTTCAAGGCCTTTAATTTGTTTTGCTGCTGCTGGTAATTTTATTGTAAAATGGTAATCCTGAGTTTCCCCATTTAACATTCCCGGAGTAACTTTATATTCTGCACATTTACAGTCATGCGTACAGTTGGCAAAAAACTGTACAGATGGCTATATGGATTAGGAGCCTAGAAAAGTTATATACCACAAAATGAGTTCATGTTAGCAAAGGGAAATTATTTAAATAAATGTATTTGGGGGAAAAGAGGCTAATCATAGAATTTCCTGTAGTCTTAGAGCCTGTCTCTAGAGTCTTTTCGTAAACATGGAGTTCTTCAAGACCTCATAACTCTACTGGGAACAAAGGCTGTGTCCATACCAAAAAACAAATCAAAGCCAGAACATGTTCTCAACTTCCAACCCCCAGTTATCCAGAATATGTAATTGTTCACATGCTTCCTGTACGGTTTTGGCTTGCACTGGTTAGCACTCTCCTAGACTATGCTTGGGCATGGCCTAGGGGTTTCGCTCATGCTATGGACTGCTCCCAACAGGCAGTTTGGACATTGCCATTGTGTCTGGAGGGAAACCCTACAAGCCAAGCTGTTCCCCGTACCTGCAGGAATGGACTAACCTCTAATTGATCCATGACGTGTTTGATTTAATCATATGTATCTAACCAACAGTTCAAACACAAACCTCCTGGTAAAATAGTGCTAATGAGCTTGGACCTGACTCCTTGTGCTGAGGTGTACCTCATACAACCAAGTATGAGGTACACCTACCAAACCAACCTTCAGCCCAGTTAACCTCTTTGTTCCTGTAGTCATAAGGACCATAATAATGAATGAAATAGCTGATAACTTTTATGTCACAAGCTCTTAAAATTCCTTTCCTCTCTATAGCTACCTGAAAGGAGGTTGTAGTGCGGTGTGTGCTGGTATGTTCTCCTTGGTAAGAGGAAATGTCCTCAAGCTGCGTCAGGGGAGGTTTAGATTAGATATTAGGAAAAACTTCTTCACTGCAAGAGTGGTCAGGCATTGGAACGGGCTGCCCAGGGAAGTGGTGGAGTCACCATCCCTGGAGGTGTTCAAGGAACACATAGACGTGGCGCTTGAGGACATGGTCTAGTGGATATGGTAGTGTTGGGTTGATGGTTGGACTGGATGATCCTATAGGTCTATTCCAACCTTAGTGATTCTGTGATACCCCCAAGTATTCTGTCAAGTATTCTGTGTTTAAAGAAATCAGAACCTGTGTTTTGTTTCAGCTCAAATATTTGTTCCAGAGTGGTCTTCAGACCTGTTCTAAAAAAACTAACCAAGGGAAATTTTTGCTTAAAAACAGCACAGAAAAAAGTGCATGAGAGATATCTTATTAGCTTCCAGTTTATTCTCAATTCACTCACAGGAAATATCCATTTTCCTGAAGAAGCAGCAGTTGTCATATTTTGCTGCTGTAGTGTGTATAATATCAATCTCATGTTTATTTATGCATGTAAAGATTTTATTATTTACATTTAAATATTTATAACATTTCTGCATAAGCAGCCAAAAAAGTTCATCTCTGCCCTTTAGGAACTAAGCAATTTCATTTTACTAGGTAGACTTTTTTCTATATAAATAATTGACACATTGATTTCTCCCTCCGTCTTTATGCTATTTATATTATTTCTTAAATGCAAGAGGGTTATAGAACTAACAGACTGACTGGTCTGTTTTTATTGCCTATCAAATCCAAACAGACTAATATATCACATGAAAGATCTGGAAAAGGGAATGGTGATAAAACACTAAAAAATAGGCATGAATTCATTAGAATTCAGATATGGAAGGCTATGCTAATTACATTGCTATATTGAAAAAGTGTTTGTTTCTTTTTGGAAATAAATTTATGTAATTTTTTTTTTCCCTGAGATTAGCTGTACTGTCTGGCTGTACAGCAACAGATATAATTGCTGTTCTTCTCTCTTTCAGTCATGCTATCCTTAAAATGATTTTGTAAAAATCAAACAGTTATAACAGGACTCCATGAAACCTTGATGTTTATATGGGAGGTTTTACTTGGAATGGGTTTTCCTTTTGCCAAGTAGTTCAGATTAGTTATGTCTGCTTCTGAGGGTGAGGAGAGCATCTATTTCTTTCTCTCTTTCCTCCCTCACTAAATCTCCTGGACAAGCTAACACTGGCTTTAAAATTTTGTCTTCATAAGTGCGGCTAAAAAAAAGAAAAATAATCACTTCTGTTGTAACAAAGAGAAAACAAAATCTGTATCCACTGGCATTATAAAGACTAGAAATAGAAAGGGAAAGATGTACAATTTGTGGAAGAATAATAGAGCAAGCAAAATTCCTTTCTCATTTAATGCTACCTTAACACAATGATTCAATGACGACTAGAATTAACTTTTTTAAAAATTATTTTATTTTTTAACTTTCACTTAAGACAATGCAATCCTAGTCAAGGAGAAATTAAGTGGTCTTTAAGAGCTCAATTCTGCCACCAAACAGAAGCTACCAAATGGCTTCACAGGTATGTTAAACATTTTTACCAGTTGCACCCTTGCGCAAGACTGTGGTCAAAGAAATAGAAAGAGAAGATCTCTTGTCTCTATCAATTGTGTTTGTAACCCAAGCAATCAAGACAGTTGAAAGGAAAACTGAATAGCCAAGAGAGTTATCCAAGGTGTCAGGTAAATTGCAAAGCCTAGTACAATGTCCAGGCTCTGTGCTCTAAACCAATTAGCTATTCTCAAGTTCATCCTGTTTCATTAAGCTGCTTTTAAACAAAAGGAAAACTGAGTATTTTGAATTTTAGTCATCATTCACAGTTTACCTACCTTTGGTTGCTTCTCATACTTTTTCCTATTGTGTATTTTTCCCATGTGGAAGCAAATGATGAGATTGTCTCTTCTTGCTTCTAAGTTAGGAGCACCCAACACATCACATATCCATTTCATAAATGTCCTGTGC
Source organism: Eurypyga helias (assembly GCF_000690775.1). Classification (NCBI taxonomy): domain Eukaryota; kingdom Metazoa; phylum Chordata; class Aves; order Eurypygiformes; family Eurypygidae; genus Eurypyga; species Eurypyga helias. The sequence continues at coordinate 15,712 of NW_010273825.1, forward strand.
AGGTGTTCAGGAACCAGCACCCAGGAGTAGGTTTCCATGGTTTCTCCTGCTTCTATTAAAATCATTTCACATAATCTCAGTTTGCTATTTTCATTTTTAAGGTTTTATTCTGCTTCCTTACAGGTTCATGGATGAATACTCTTCCTTTGCTTAATTTCAAGACCAGAAGATTACATGGAATATCAAAAACTGCTCCAACATGAATGTTGCCAGCTTTACAACTTGCTTAATTAAACCAAGGGAAAAATGAGCAGAAAAAAAGAAAGGGGAAAGGTATAGCTAATACTTCAAATTGTACTTCAGAATAAGGCTATATTGAAATAGGTTTATTGAGGTTGAAAGTCAGGGATGATAGCTAGATCACTTCTGCTAAAATGTGGGTGTTTCCATGGTTTTTTCTCATCACTGCTGACCCTGACACACAAAAAGAAATAGTTTTGAAATTTATAACATTTACTTTGAAATTCAGAGTAAACTATGTCCGTTATTGTTGGGATTGATCTCACATACTTTAAGCATCTATAAGTTAGCTACATCTAAAGTAGTCAGACCAGGCTCCTTTTACCAACAGTGGAGTGCAAGAAGTGCTTTCAGACAGCAGTTCATCTCCTCCTAAGGTCTAAAAGATTGGAAAATAATTTCACTTTGGAGTCAGGTATTTTTCTCCATTGTCTTTCAAAGGAAGTTACTGCATCACCCAGTTCTGGACCCAGACGTTTGTCCTACAGATCTCAGTTGGCAGGTGTGATAAATCTTAGTTTCTGTGACTTGCATGTATCACAAGTATTGCACAAAAAAAAAAAAGGAAAAGGTTTTCCTGAATCTGACAGAAGCCAGATTTTTAAAGATTGTAGATAATTTCATTTTCCATTTTTAGGTTTTAGAGTAGATTTACAAGGTTTCTGATATTGCATTTTCAGGCTGTTCCTTTTAATTACGACCCTAGCATCAGCTTCAAATATATGAACTAACTATACCATGAGCTCCTACAAAAATCTCAGAAAGTTCTAGATCCATACCTGATGACTGCTATCATAATCAGTAGATCTCTCTCTTCTGGAATAAGCTTCACCTACAAAAATAAATACTTTGATAGAGGATGGGGCAGTGCATTGATTTAAGTTTTCAACAGAAAAATACTACAAATCAGGAAGGATTGGAAATGTCGAAAGAAGCTGTGGACAGATTATTTAAGGAATTAAGGTGGTTTAACCTCATTGAAAGCACCAAACATTAGGTGCTTTATTATAAAAAAAAAAAAAAAAAACGAAAAAAAAAACCAGCCACTATACTGTAGAACCTTGCTTTCAATTTGCTGTATGCAACTGATGTCAACATTCATAATGCTGTTTGCCCCAAGGAAATGTCCTTACTAGTAGGTTCACTTGCAAGAACTGTGAGACTGATGGTGTAAGTGGCTTGCAAGAATACCGTGGGACCTGTGTCTAAAGAAAAAGGAGAAATGTTCATTAGTTAAGAAATAGCTTGGCTTCTTCCTCATCTTTTTCATCTCTTACCACTGCTCTGCTACTGCTTTTGGTCTATATGATCAGCTAATGAGATATCCACTTCTTCAGGCTATGAGACAAGTTGTGCTTGAAGAAAAGTTGTGCCTAGATTCATTGCAATGCATTCATATACTATTAAGAAATATTTCACAGAGCAGCGCATTTAAACAAATATTAAATTCACACAATTGTTAATCAGTGTGCCATCTGGAAACATTTGAAAGTTTAGACTCTTAATTGCCTGAATCTCATAAATGTTCAAAATTGTTGCATACTACAGGCTATATTGCATTTAAGACTTTTTACTGTATAAATACATGTAATTAAAACGTGAGATAGGAACACTTTCCAGCAGCTGTTGTGAGAGCTGTATCCATCTTCCCTATTAATCTTCAGGGATTTGAAATATGTGTTGCTGAGCACCAGGGTCAACGACATGCCGTTACATTTGAATCCCACCATTTGACAAAGCATTGCATTCTGTTTCTAAATTCTTTCATGTGACTGACAGCTACATCCATTTCTTCCCGAGGCCACTCTTTAAATTCCTTTGTACTTGTAGAAGCAAGTTTGCTGGCTCAAGAATTTTGTCTTAACTCTGCCTCTAAGACTTGTCAACGGCAAATTAGGACAAGAAATTCTAATTTATGTTTCAAAGGCACCTATGGTAGTAAGAGAAACTATTTTTATTTACATTTTTTTTCCTCAAAAGTGTCAAATCAAAGACTCTATAATTACTATATATTTTCAGGAGATGACATAGTATATTGACTTCAGGGAGCAAGTGGTAGATAGGGTTAATCTGAGTAAAGTCAGTGAAATGCACAAAGGATTTCTGTTCATGGTAAATGTTACTTAGAGAATTAACTATCTTAGGGAAAGCTAGCTTAGGGAAAAAAAAAAAAAAAAAAACACCACACCAGAAATATTTAGGCTATCAGCTGCTCTATTACAAGATGTTTGAACACAGAGACAGAAGACACTTCTAGGGTAGGACAACTTCTTCATGCTCATAGGTCAGTGGAAGAGTGCCTCCTGCCATACACCCTTAATGGTCTTAGCCAAGGTAGTGAAAATGTTTTCAGTGCCGATGCATCTACTGTTTTAAGCAGACATGTTCAACAGTCTGACATTAAAGAGCAGTTTTAATAGCACCACACTCTTTGCTTTCTCAGGAAATTCTCCATGTCTGTTTCCTGTACTCTCTTGTTCTCCACCATGAGTCACAGATGCTCCTTACTTAGAAAGCCCAGAGACAATCAACCCTGACTGTTTATCCCTCCGTTAGTTCTCAATCTATGGCTATCAATCACCAACACCTTTCACAGCCAGCCAAACAGTTAGGGACATATGTGATACAGAGTCCTTTGTGTGGTTTCCAGAGATTACAATATATTATTAAAGTGTTTTTCTTTTATTGTTTATAAATATTAACTGACTGTGATTATTACCCTAGGGAAGATACGTAGCTGTGAAGAGAAAGGAGTGATTCATGTGACCTTAAGACAGATGACCCATGTTGGTATACTTGGAAGGGATGATGGTCAAGTTGGTAGCTTATGGGAATGATTCTTTCTCCCAACATCCAGCAGGAAATAGGTAAGGTTGCCAGAGGATTCTGGCAACAAATTAATGACTGAACACCTAATTCTACTTGTAAGAGGATCTCCGTCAGGGCAAAGGAAAAGCATGTTTGGGAACAGAAAACCCTATATATTGAGTCGGTACATGACTGGCAAATCATTACTGTTATAGGAGAAAGGTATGATTTGTCCTCTCTCTTTTGGATAAGAATTAGCATGTACCTAACTAAATACTTATTTTTCTTCTTCTTTTTTTTTTTTTCTTCCCTCCTGAGCTTATATCCCTGGCCCAAGAAATAAACCATAAACCCGATCAACTAAGATTTGTCTTGCTGCCCACATTCCATTCCATTAAACTGGTGTCTTCTTTAGTATTTCTTAGTGGTAGGCACCTGTATGACTAGACACCTCCAATAAAAACCGCTTTGCCCAGTGAGCACATGGAAAACACAGCTGGATGGTACAATGGTAGACTTGCAAAATCAGCTGTTGGTACTGCCTTTTCATCCTGATGAGACCCCTTCTCTTAATCCCTTTCCTGCCCTCCTGCAAGTGTGAGGGATAGAGCAATGATTTCTTTCGCAAGAAAATAGAAAGTAAATGCTGCTTTTCCAAATTATGATTCCACAGACCACCTGTAAGCTGAGAGTTACAGCATTTCTTCCTTTTGTCACAATCACTTTTTAAAGAAGCCTGAACAGCCTTTTCTTTTCCTCTCTTATTTTTTTCTCTTGAGCTTATCTGCTCATATTTTCTTGAGAAGAGGAAAATTTAAACATGGGAGGGCACCTGTAGACAGTTCTTATCCAGACATTATTGGAAACATGCAGAAGAGGGAAAAAGAGAGCTTTAAATCAGTATTTTTGTGACACAGCTGACAGAGCATAATGCAAGTAGGGCTTCCATACCTCTGGGTTATGAAATGAGAGACACAGGGCCTGAGTTATTAGTGTTAAAGAGAAAGAAAAGTGCTGGTTTAGCACAAATGAAAAATTCCCACCAGTTGACTCATGCAGCCTTTTTGTGAGTGCAGAACTATATTCACAAATACAGGATAAAGCAGCAAATCTACTTCAATAGCTAGAAAGGGGGTTACTATCCTTCAGACACAGATATATCACAGGTACAATTGGTAGGGTTCTGGAATTCAAGGGTCCAAGGTTTCTATTTTTAGACACTAACCCAAGATCTGTTTACTCTGTGCTTATTATCAAGTAGCTGATTTTGTCCTTTCTTTACTGAATTTTGAAATATTTGTGTACCCCAAATTCAAGATCTGACCTATTGTCCAATGTAATTGATGTCTATTGCTCTATCATTTAAAAAAAAAAAAAAGGGGGTAATATCATATGACTTACCTTGATTTTGAGTTCAGAAATATTTATTTATACTGATCTCTGCTGCTGCTTTCCTATGTGACACTGGGCAGACCATTTCACCATTCACCTTCTCTTTCTTCTACTGATTATCTGCTACTGTTAATGACTGGGACTACTTTGGACCTACTCTGTAGAGGGGGTACTAGTGAGATGTCTTTCCTCTGTCTGGCCACTTCATTTTATAGAACTCTAAGGCTGTAACATCCTTGCAATCTGTACCCCATCTGTCAGATTTGGGCTGAAATTGGCCAACAGATGTTTTGCAATGCTACTACTCTCCAGTTCCACCACATTCCTCCCCCAACATGCTTCTTTGACACATGCACCCAGCATGATGGTATGCAGAAAAGATAGCTAGGCAAGGCTTTTAAAAGCCCTTTTCATTCCTCATAATAAATCCACACCTGGATATTGACATCTATATACCTCAGATGAGAACATAACTTGTTCTAGGCAGAGCAAAAATCTGTGAAGGATTTGAATGGCCTGAAATGGTGTATTATGTAAACAGTAGCGCAAAGCAAATGGTTGGAAAAGAGATATAGATAGAAAGGGGAAAAAGAGTTTTTACAAGATTATTCAGTAAGATAGCTGTAGAGATGGAAAGGAAACTGAGGTTTCTTATATCACACTAATTCTCTAGTCTGGACTTCGCAGCCTCACATTGTCACTGAAGCTCATTATCTCCAAGACAGCCTCAGTCTTATGAAGTCCAGCATGCCAAATTCAGAATTTCCTGACGGTTTTTCTCTTAAATCCTGCAAGATTTTTTACTGCTCACAATGCAATTCTAGTACTATAAACTATTCAGATTGGAATATGCAATTCTAGTGTTACAAATTACTGGGATTTTAATTATTTAATCATATAATTTTAGCATCATAGACCCATAGAATCATTAAATGGTTCAGGTTAGAAGGGACCTTTAAAGATCAGATAGTCAAACTCCAGGGGACATTTTTCACTGGATCAGGTTTCTCAAAGCCCCATCAAACCTGACTTTTAACACTTCCAGTGGTGGGGTATCTACCACTTTCTGGGCAACCTGTTTCAGTGTCTCACCACGCTCGGTAAAATATTTCTTCCTTGTGTCCAATCTAAATCTACCCTCTTTCTATTCAAAACTGTTGCTCCTTGTCCTGCTGCTCCAAGAACTGATAAAAAGGTTGTCTTATCCTTTCCTATAAGCCCACTTTAAGCACTGAAAGACCACAACAAGGTGTCCCCAGATGCATCTCTTCTAAGGCTGAAGAATCTCTCAGCCTCTCTTCATAACAGAGATATTCCAACCCATAACTGTTGTCATGACCTTCCTCTGCACCTACTCTAACAGGTGCAGGTCTTTCTTGTACTGGGGACCCCAGAGCTGGATGCAGTACTCCAGGTGGAGTATCAAGTTATAATGGCTGAAACATCAGAACAAGGTCATCTTTGCATTGTGCAATGATAGCGCTCTGATTCTGATTCCACTCAGGTATAAAGTGTTTCCAAATTTTTCAAAACAAAGCCTGTTAACCTGCCTCATTGAAGGAAAAATAAACAGAATCATAGAATAGAATCATTTACATTGGAAATGACCTTTAAGATCATCAAGTCCAACTGTAAAGTGCCTTTTGAGACATCTAAAAGAACTGCAGGTCGCTAGAGCCTTTGGGATTCTTGACATGGACGTTAATGTGGGCAGTGTCATCCACCATGCTTAGTAGGAAACAGTGGACAAATTATTTAAGTTGCGCTGATCTTGTCTTAGATTTGAGGTCGGTACAGCTGATCTTTCAAAGACTTTCCCAGCACAGTTTTCTATGATTTCTAGGAATGATTTTCCACTGTGTTTCTCAGTGGAACAGGGTAGTGATGCTGCACTGCAGAACTTTTGTTCTAGCAATATGCACAGATAATAAAGCGATCAGAAGTTAGGGACACACACTGAAATAGATATGATGTGGAAGTAAACCTATAATTCTTGTTTGGATTTGTCAATTTTGATGTTTCTTGGCCTGATGTTCACTACTTACTTTCTTGTGTCTCACTGCTTCCCATCCTTTTTTTCTTTTAAAGCAAAAGAATTCTATTAACTTCCAACCCCCTTCCCCTAAACTTTTCTCACACATAACCAACTGTGTCTTTGGGATAAACTCACATAAAAACAAGAGAAATCTTTCCTCTTTAACAAATAGGTTGAAGAAAGGGTTAAAGATATTTTCTGCACCTGGAAATTTCTTTCAGCAGTAGCAGATGAGCAGTCAGACAGCAGCCTTTGATCTTTCCGTGCTGTGTCACAGCTTGTGCACGCAAGTATTTTATGTGAGGTTTGGGAGAGTCTGCCATTTGACTATGAAAGGTGGGGGAATGCCATGATAAAGAACATTAAGGAAAGACACGCTCTGAGGCCTTGTTTCCTCAGACAAGGCTGTCAATATCCCATTTTCTTCTATTTTACAATCACAGTCGGACAGTCACACAGCTGGAGGCAGTCTTTCTTGCAAGGTCCATCTTGCAAGGTCCTTCCTGCCTGAAGTGTAGATGGATGCAGAGGTAGAATTAGTTTTCACAATGTCATCAAGACAGTCCCCTGTAAATCTGAATCCCACTTCTATCGGAACCAATGCCCAGATTTATCTTGTATGACTTAAGGTACCTGAGCTACTGTAAGCCTGTTAGCTAGTCAGGGAAGAGAGAAAGACAGAAGTATCTCAGGAGAATCAGCCAACCTACCTAAGATCTGAGTCATCCCATGGTTATACTTACCCCCTTCTCTGTATTGACTATGGAAGCAGCCTCTGTTGCCACAGACATCTTGATTGGAAAACAACCAGGGCAATAATATCTTGCAAAGGAAGAAGTCATTCCAGAGTTCACCAACTTAAATCTGAACTACTTCTGAATTCAGTATATTTTCCATAAAATCATGACTTCACCTGAACAATAGTTCCAGAATATTTTTGTTTGTTCTTGCACGTAATGTAGGTGATCTGTTTTTTTTTTTTAAGACAAGAAAGTAAACATAAATAATGTCTGTTACACACAGTTTACTAAGACATAGAGACACATCATATGCAAATACTTCTTTGACACATATGGAGTGAGAATGTATCATCACAACATTCTTCTTCAAGGCTTTTTTTTTTTCCATACTGCATTAGATAAACCAGGAGACAGAAAACAAGACATTTAAGTGGAAATTGAATGTAGTATTTGAATCTTCCCCACCATTTTACCTAGATGGAATCTGTAGGAGGTGAATCTGAAGTCCTCTGCTTTACTCCTTAATCAAGGTGCAAGATCCACCTTACCTAAGCCCTTTTGACAGCTATTTATTCACCCTTCTCTCAAGAACTTCCATTGGTGTATATTCCACCACCTGTTTCTCAGGCAATACAATCCAGTACTTCACTTTTCTTCTATCATCAAGATGTTAGGGATATACCACATGAATATTTACGGAAAAGTAAACAAAGACATAAAAAAAAAAAAAAAACCCAAATATTTTTCCACTTTAGTTAATCAGGATTAATTTTTGTGATGCATTTCCTTTGATGTCCTTGCACTGCAAACATGTGTGTCATGATTACTTGTGTTTATTGAGTGGAGAGCACAGAAGCATCAAAACTAAATTCTCACTTATGGGTCAAGGACAACTTTTTGTAACATAACAATAGCCCACCATTTAAATTTAATATACTGGATTCTTCATAGGTTAGAAACAAATGCAAAACACCTCTGGGGAATAAAAATGTGACTCTCCCCTTTCTGCTCCTGCAGGGCTGAAGGATAATTGATTGTGAAGATTTTGGTATGTTTAGGACTGTTTCAGGACTCAGTTTTATTTTCCAAAAGCTTGCACAGAGGAGGAAATCCACATAAAGAAGGGAGAAGAGATTTATATATGGCTAGATTTTTTTTTCTTAATAAGTAATAAATAGTAAGAAATAATAATTTGGAGATCTGGAATAAATTCATGGAGGCAGAGAAGGGTAAAAGTTTAGAGGGCAGGGTAGAAAGAAGTGGTGATACGTAAATGAGCAGTGATACAGCTTTTTATTTATTCTGTTGTATCTAAACACTCTGTATTTATACTCATAAGCATATGTGACCTGACATATAATTATGTAGATGGACAGTAAACTAAGTGTGGGCACAGATATTAACATGTGTGTATGTGTGTAAACACTTATGTGACTATATTTGTATGTATAGAAAATGTATATTCATATGTATAGAAAATGTATACACCTTCGATGCCTCTCCTTTTTAAAACAATGGTACATAATTTTCAAATATCACTGAATTCTTTTGTTCCTTTTTTTTTTATTACTGGAAATGCTTCACTTAAATGAATAATTTCTTACAATCTTTTGGTTTTTTTCCTTCACTTCAGGCTTTACATAATAAATACTGAAATTTTCAGTATGTATTTCTATGGCAAGATCTGGATGGAGCTTTGATCTGGATGCAGCATACACAATGGGAATGGTTTAAATAGCTTATTATCCTGTCACAGGGTCAGAATTGCTACATCTCTAGTGGGCCCAGTCTCCCCTATCTTTTCTTTTGGACTCAATCTGGTTGAAATACATGATCACCTTATTGCTCTCTCCTCTACAGCTAAATACTCTGAGTCTTGATGAAGAAGCAGTAGTAATTTTAACATCAATAATGCTTACAACCAAGACCCCTTGCCAAAGAATAATGAATATAAATTGGTCAAGATTCCCAGATTTTCAGAATACAAATCAGATACAATCAAGGAGGAAATTAAAGGATCTCCCAGCCTTTTAACAGCCACTGATCTTGTTTCCATTTTTAAGGAAATTATAGTAGCTTAAATAAAAGGAATCCTGAGAGTCATTTATTTTTGCTTTCCTTTCAGAGCTTTCACAGTTAATAAACACTTAACATTTTCAAAATTAATTGCAGTGGAATTTTCTGCACTATTTAGAGAGCCTTGAAAAAAGGAGTTGTCAAACAGACCCAATATGTCTCAAACTCGACAACCATATGACTTAGCCTTGTGTTTTAGCCATACGGATGAGGAAGGCAACTGTGATTACTCCTCATGAAAGGCGGGGGAAGTGAGACAAGATTGCTAATGTCAGCCTGGGTTGTCAAGTGTAACCAAGACTGTGGAATTGCTGAGCTGTGTACCCAAGAGTGTGTCAAGGCTGGATAACTTCCATAAAATAGGACAGTCCATCACGTGGTGCTTTGAGCCAGCTAAAGAGCATGTGTGCCTACAACAGATGTGCCGTGTTAAAGATAGTACCCAAAAATGGTCAGGTGCCAGCATAACAAGTTTGCGAGCAGATACTCCCAGCAGGAGCCAATTTCAGTGAAACAAGCTGGCAAAGCAGCACACTTGTCATGGATGTAAATGCCAGATTTGGCATCTGCAGGTTTGTGGCAGAGACGGGGGGGGAAAAGATCCAAGTTTTCACCACCAACTGGTGCCAGGCCTTCAAAGAAGAAATCTCTCAGATGTTGGGTCTGTGGAAAATGTTGACATGATTGCATAAATCTCATTTTATAAAAAAGCAACAACAAACCAAAATCCTAAGCAGTAGCTACTCTGCAGTCTAACGATCTCCTTTGCATAGGTGTTTAAAAAATAAGTTAGTGTCCTGGCTTCACTGGAGTCAAATTTTCATCATGGCATCTCTGCATACTTGTATGAAAATATTCATAGCTCAGACATTCCTGGAAAATGAACTGTTGTTAAAATGTGAGGGACATTTTGGACAGTTTTTTGTAACCTTTTCACTCATTAAAGATAACTAGAGTTTGTTTAAATAAACATAGAGATCCAATGTTACCAAATTAATTTCTTATTATAATTCTTCCATGAGATCCTAAACAATCGCTTTACATCTGACAGTTTTCCAGAACACAGAGGTGTAACAGAAAATGATGGACAAATTTGTATTGAGAACTTTCTGATTCATTGTATGAAGGTGCCACTTGGGAACAGAAGGCACAGCAGCATGTGTTTCAGGACTCAAAGAAACTGCTTATGGTGGAATTTTCAGGATTGTTCAGTTTTCAAAGTATCTGGCCAGTAAAGCGTTTGTGTTTGGAACTTCTGTTCTGTGCAATCTACAAGTAAAACTTGCACCTTGCACCCAGATGGAGCATCTCCACCATAAGACTAAGGGGATGACTAATGGTTACATCACTGATGAGATGTTCTACAGGGTTCAGAGTCACACCAGAGACAGATGGACTGCAGTTTTACTTTGTCTTTTACTGATGATAGGTGCAAACAGCCTGCAGAACAGGCTTGCCAATATTACAGAAGCAATGTCACACCAGCTGTTTTTTCCGTTGCCTGGAACCAGGAAACTCTGGTTGTCTCAGTTTCAGGCGAGTGAATGGTGGCTTAATTTCCAGGACAACATATCAGTTTACTACAGGCACTCAGTTTCTTTTCAAGGTAGCAGATAGTGATAGCTTGTCCTACAATTCCAAGAGTTAGAAGCTGGCAATGGTCACCTGTGACTTTTTGTCTCACGAATCAGACCAGCCAGGATGAGTTAAGTCTCCTACAAAGGGTATTCCAGCCATGTTTTGCCAATTTTTATGTCCATACTGTAGTTTGGATCTAAGCTAGTGAACAATAATGACCCGTATGAAAATGTTGGTATAAAAATAGAGGACATATGAATTCAAAACTCAGATGAGAGAAAAGGAGAAAGAACAAACTCTGTGGAGTTATACTGACTGAATTGATCTATAACCAGACAATTTTGTGTATCAGCTGAAAAATTGGACAAGGGAGAGCAGGCATAGCAAAGCCATACAGCATCCAAGATAAACAGATAGAGGCTGTGGCTACAAATTGGTATAACCTGGCTGGAGAAAATAATTACTTGGGGAAAACAATACAATTTTGGAACCTGGAAACTCTTTCTATCCTTTCCAGCTCCCTGCACTGTCTATTTTCAAATTTTTTCCTAGGTTAGGATGAAGAAGATCTGAAAGATTTCATGAGAACGGAAAACACTTTGCAGATTCTTTCTGGGGCTACAAATTCTTTTTTACCCATAAGGGGTAATTTTAGGGTCAGTAGCACAACATTTAAAGACACTCAGACTTGGATGAGGTTGAATTTGCTTAGAAATAAATAAGGATTAATTGATTTTTATATTTTATTTCAAATAAAGATAAGGTTGTCAAACTGGCTAAACCATTCCCCAGCAATGTCTCTTTCTGTCCACTAGTTATAGAGGATGTCTAGGGGATTTTTGTGGTTTCACTTTGGCTGGAACCTAAGCACCACACAGCCACCGAATATAGAGATTTGCACTGCAGAGTGTAAGGTCATGTGAACTGAATCTACCTAAATCCAAAAATGTAAGTTAGGTGACCCTGAGGTGCCAAAATCAAAACACTTTTCCCTTTGGCTCCTTCTATAATCAGTAAAGAAACCCTTCCAGAGTTGACTCAAAGCTCCTACATTAGAGTTCTGTTTTGAACCTTCCTTTGGAGTTGTATCTCTTGACTAGAAGAGGTTGAAGAAGCATCTTGGCTTTGACTCCAGACAGCAGCCTGACTTCAGGCCCTGTGAATAACATCATTCATTCTGTACATTCTCCTTCCTTCTTAAACCTCAATGTATAACTTCATAGCAATTTTCTCTTAAAGTTACTTATGACAGGTGTGATTTGTTCGTGCTTCTTTTAATGTACTTTTTTATTGGTTTCCAACTCTGAAAAAAAAAATATATATGTTTCTGGGCCTTGTGCAACTAAAAGGTAGACCAACATATAAAGTTTGGTTGTGCAGTATTAGGGGTGGATCTGACTTTTTGTATTTTAGCAATGATGTAAACCTTCCTCAGAAAATTTCTAACTCACTGAAAAATCTAATACCTGAAGGGAAACCTAAAATGAATTGTATCAGGTAATACAGTTTCTTGCAAGATCCCAATGTTCTAGAGCTGACAGAAAAAAAAAATATACATTCTTCTTTTCTTCATGGAGAAAGAGAAAAGAAGCAGAGAAAAATCAGAAATTTTATTTTACAAACAGGGTGGGGGTTGTGGTTATGGGTCTATCCAGGCATTTATCTGGAAAGGTATCCATTTGAGGTTTAGCATTTGATAGGAAGCTCTGAAAAGCACTAGAAGCCATCATATTTCATTCACAAGTGCCTAGGTACATGGGTACATGCAACCCATTCTTCACAACTGGCTTTCTCAACATGCAGGCTTTTTGGTGAACCTGGAGATCTTTACTGAAAGATTGGGCAAGTCCATCTCTTTCAGGAAACAATTTTTTTTTTTAATTTTGTAGGTTTTGGAAGAAGTTTGAAAACTTTACCTAATATCACACTGCAGAATTATGAGGATTTATCATCAATTACAGATCCAAATGTCTCACAATTCTCAAACAAGTTAAAGTAGTTCAGGATCTTAACTCAATGCATTTTAATTAAGGAGTTTTGCATGTATCATCATTACCATCTACTTCATCACAAGTTAGATCACTTCCATGACATCTTAGTTAGATATTTCATTGTGCTAAGCCTGCATGACAGAAAATAGAATGACATTCTTCTTAGCTAACTTTACGGATTGAATTCATATCCAGGTGTCTGAATCTAATATGTCAATTCCGTCACCTAAATGTACGTGTTTAGTGGCATTTGTGACTGTCTACTGTATCCAAGTGAGATTCTGGCAGATATGACATGAGATTTACAGCTGGGGAGCAGGTAGGATAGCCAAGACCTTCTCAAATAACAGCAGATACTTCTGTTTTGGTCACTGACCCATACCCCAGTCAATACAAACAAAGGAAAAAGACAGCTGGAAAGGTATTTAGATATTTACATGTAGCTAGCAATGTAACAAAGGGTTTCATGCTTTTTCTGATGCTTGGATTTTTACTGATATCAAAATGTCATAAAATATCCAAGAAATGAAGCTTTGAGGTGTGGCACAATCAGCATGGTTTGGCAGAGGCAATCTGAGGTCAACTTGTGTAGCTTGCACTACATGGCCAGATGTAGGCAACAGAGTTTAACCTTAGCTGCAATGAAGTAAAATCACCAGTAAGATTTGACTTGGTTTAGGTTATGCTTTAGCATGGGTGGGACAAGACTCTCAAACATCAATTTCTTCTCATTGACTGCAAAGGGAGTCTAGTTGATGAACTCAAGTGGGACTAGCTACACTGGAGAGACACAAATCTCATGTGAAGATTCACACCCTTAAAGGTGAATCTAAAAGTGCAAGAACAAGGCAGAGGGAGTGGTTAATGGAAGCAAGGTGGGGTGTGAAAGTAACCTGTAATTTCAAAGAGAAGATCTAATCACAACTATCTGTCATCAAACTACTGATGTTTGTCCCTACTTTTTTTTTTTTAAAGAATACTTCTTCTGAATTTTGTAATGCTTAAATTATGTCTTTTGTTGCTTCATATCCATGGGGCAGGGGGCAGCTGCTCTGTGAGCATCCTTCACAGCAGGGTCCCAGCCATGGCCCATGGAAGAGGAGGGCTGCAGGGCTCGTGCAGAAAGGAAGATCCCTTCCCCTGCCTATTTAATTCTTGGCCTCTGTTATGTCTGTTGCCTGCGGTGCTAGCTGATGACAGAAATGACAGCATTTTTGTAGCTGTGTCACCTGTCCTGCTAGCACTAAGAATAGAGCAGCTCTGTTTCTTTGCTGCTGCTAAATCTCTCTGAGCATGACATAACCGAAGGAAACCCATCCCTTCTGCTTCACCGTGACACCGTCAATGTCGCCAAAGAGATTTGCAGAGCCTGCGTCTGCTCATAGCCCAGTCTGGGTGGTGTAACAGCAGCCTCAGAGTTGGCTGATGTGTTGGGATACTGAGCATTGCAAAAGGAGACAGCAATTCACATTTTTGCAAGTATGTCCTTAAAGATACATAAATCCCACCAAGGTTCATCCCATTGTGTTTATTTCAACATTTTCCCTTCCTTCCTCAGACTCAGCAGAGGTGGCTTCTCTACCTCTTACAAATAATCTACACATAAACTGCTGCCAAAATATCTGAAAAGGTAGCTTAAAGCTGTGTTAAGGATGGGAATTCCTGTACAGATAATTATTGTAGAATAATTTCCACTAGACCAGGTTGCTCCAAGCCTCGTCCAGCCTGGCCTTGGACACTTCCAGGGATGGGGCATCCGCAGCTTCTCTGGGCAACCTGTCCCAGTGCCTCACCACCCTCTCCAGGAAGAATTTCTCCCTGATGTCCAATCTCAATCTCCCTCTTTCAGTTTAAACCCCTTACCCCTTGTCCTGTCACTCCCTGACCTTGTAAATAGTCATCCCCCTCAGCATTTCTGTCGTTCCCATATACTGACAAATCTTATGAGAGAAGACACATCCTGTATTATTGAAAAACTTTATTTAGTGGAAGGTGTCCCTGCACATGGCAGGGGCGTTGGAGCTGATGATCTTTAAAGTCCCTTCCTACTTAAACCCTTCCATGATTCTATTATTCTATGATCCGATCTGCATTGAACAATTTCTTCTCCACAAAAGAATAACTGTATTACTTAAAGGATTTTTTATTCTATTTCATTTTAACACTTTATCCACAAGTTTTAGTGCTACGGTTATTTTAGGTTTTATTCAATTGTGTTCGACAGCACACTTACAGTGGCATCATTTCTTAAAACAGATCAAAGGTGTCCATGGATCTTGTAGAATATCTCTCCTTAGAGATATTAAAATTGTGTAGACACAGTAATGGGCAACTGACTCCAGGTGGCCCTGCTTGAGCAGGAGGGTTGGCCCAGAAGAGTTCCAGAGGTCCCCTCCAATTTCAAATATTCTGAGATCCTATGATTCTGTGACAGTTGGTTTATGTATGCAACTTCAGATTTTAGTCATCAGATTAATTCACGGCACAATTCTTTGATACCAGCCATTAAAAAGCATATGGTCTCATTGTTGTTGTTATTATTATTAACAATAATAGCAGCTAATGCCAAATTTATAATTCTATTAAAAAGGTAAAAATGTTTTAAAAATTAGGTTTATTGGGGCTGGAATCTTGTAACAATGTCTACAATAACAATGCTGTATGATTTTGAAATAAATGTTCTGTTTAGATTGATCTTAAATAATCTAGTTACAGCTTAATCAAACAGAATGGAAGTATATATTTTCCAATAAATTTCAACCAAAAATCCCTTAAAAATTACCAACTGCCTGTACAAAATCATATGAAAAATAGGAGATGAATTTGTAAACCTGGCCTACTGCACTTAACTTTGAAATATATTTTCGAATCAGTTCATTCCATTCCATTCCTGCATATGTTGTGTTCAGTTATGGTAGATCTTAGGGAGACACAACTGTAAAAATGGTGCTAGGTGACATGAAAACAAAAGTGAGTTTGAAATGTTATTACATTCCTGTTAATTTTAAAGGTATTCATCAGTGTTTGGTCAATGACTTCATTACAAAGCCCATATTTAATTTTAATATAGCTGTTGTGATAATCACATCATCCCTTTCTAATGACATTACATTAATTACATGTAATTACTTCCTTGTTCAATCTTTTAAGGCTTCTGATTTTGTTCAATATCTGCCAAAACTGTCTGCTTTGTCCCAATTTTTTTGTTCGTATTCAATTTAAATTTTTTTATCAAAAGAAAACAAAAAGAATTCACAGTGAGGGATTCTTCTTTTTTTGTTGGGTTGTTTGGGTTTGGGGTTTTTTTTCCTGACTGTGCTGTCTAGCTCTCATAAGCAATACTTCAAGGGGAACTAAAATGACAAAAACCCAAAATGTACGGTTTTACCATCCATTGTACTGTAAATTTATTTCAGGAAGAGGAGAACTGGGAAAAGTAATTACCACATACCACAAACCTTTTCTTATATACAAACCACAAAAAATTATTAATAACTTTGGAAATGAACACATGACATTTTCCATGGCTACAGTTTAGAATTATCCCTCTGAATGCCTGTGGAAAATTGTTGTTGGAAATATGTTCTGCAATATTTCTGGGACACAAATTCTGAGTCTTTACAACAGTACTGTATGTTTACAGTTTTTTATTACATGCAAGGGAAAATAAACTGATCTATGCCTGTTCTGTTCTATTCCACATGCACATGCATACATGCCCATTCATGCTCGAACACAAACTTTAAAAGAGCTTTAGAAAAGCCACTGAAGTGAAGCACTCCAAAGCTAAGGAACGCTATACTTTGCCACCTGTGCAGATACACCTTTCTTTGTTACACATTTTCTCATGAAAGCTTTGATTCCCTGACTGCCTATTCTACTTGCAAAGATCCCATACTTTAAGAAATGATGCTGCTCATTTAGTTAATCATTAATCAATATTTTATTTTTTCCAAATTACTCAAAATGTGTTCCGATGTCTGTTCTGCATTTAAAAATAAGATACACGCAATTTATATGTGTGGGTGCAGTCGGGTGTGGACTGAGGGTATACAGATATTTGCTTGTTTCTGGTCACCTTTAGTGAAAAACGTGGGGTTTCAGACCTGTGTGAAACATGTGCTGATGATATCTAGGTGTCATTTCAGGTTCATTTTGATGCCATAAGGAGTGCATAAGCCTTCTGGATTCTGCCATAGGAGGAGAGAATTCTACTGACAAGTGGGATACTAACCTGTTTACTTCAGTTTTCTGTGTATTTGCTTTTCTAAGTGGTGATATGTCACCATACGTCTGTCAGAAAATGTATGTCTCCCTCTAAGCTGATGCAGGAAATCCTAACAAATACTCTGCCTTCTATGCAGCAAGCTATTTCAGTCTTTCCATAAACTGAACAATCAACAAGAAGCTATTAATCAGGTGGGTATTTTGGCAGGGTATTCACACCAAAAGAAAAAAAAAAGATAAATAAAAGAAGTGAAGCTTGGAGATCAGGTCAGTGTGCAGTCAGGAAAGACTGGACAGTGGTTCAGCTGATCTGAGGTAAGTATCTACTTAAGGATGAGCTGAATTGCTTTCTGTGTTCCACAGATTGTGTTGACTAAACCTCCATTGACTAGAACATAAGCGTAGACATCAGTGTCATGTGCCCACTTGCACTATAGACACCATCAAAGAGTACATGCCTTAATTGTAGTCTGAAATCTCCCCATCTATTCACATTGTGTAACCATAATAGATTTTGTCTAATACCAGCAATCCTAAAGGTAGATTTGCTATAGTTTTGAACAAGTTTTGAACCACTTTGCTACATGTTATGATTAGTTGGCTAAATGCCATCTCTCAGATTGTCCTGTAGCAGGGTGTCATTAGGTAACAGCTAATGAGCAGCCAGAGCACCTTACTGCAGATAGATGTTTTTCTTCAGGAGAGGTCCAGTTTAACAAAGAACAGCTTGTATTCTCTTAGTCATTTATCAAACTCTACTGAATACTGACCAAATCAAGAAGTTTGGAAAAGCAAAGCCCAGAATCCATTATTCCCCTTTCCTGGCTAAGACTCCTACCTGATAAACCATAATATACATTTCTTCAGGTCTGGTTTCCTTGTGGCTCTGTAAGTGGTTGCCCATGGCCTGGTTTTGACAGAAAGGCTAGAGGTTCTTTCTCTCCACCCTGCGTGGTTTAGAGGTATCTGGTTAAAGCATGCTGCAGGGTTATGGGAAGAGCAGGTTTAAACCTTTCTCAGGCTAAAACTGCCCTGCAACTCCAGTTCTGAGCTTCCCAGGACAATGCTGTAACCACTTTGCCATTATGTAAATGATGAGTGTTGGCAGCTCCTCTCCTGGAAGGTTTGAAAACACTGCTCTCACTATCCATGCCCAAAGGTTTGATTTAGAGACTTCTCCCCAAAAGAAATTTTCTTGCCTTGGATACTTATTTCTCTGAATTCCCCAAAACCAAGGCACAGAGAGTTTTTCATACCAACCACTTCCCTCAGTTTTTCCAATGATCTGGCTCAGATGTTTTACCACTAAGTGGGTACCAACCTAAGGCACTTAACTTTTCCCAAGGTTTCTGAAGTTAAGCAGAATTAACTGTTGCTGCACAGAAATGTAGGCACCTCAATTTACATCATGAATTCTGGGGAGACTGATTTTAAGGTGCACTGATGCTGAGAACATCACCTCCAAATCCCTTTTAGGATTTGGGATATACAGCCTATTCAAGACCTTCCAAAGTCAAAAGACATTTGTTGCACAGCATAGGTCTGGAGACAGACACCTGACAGAAATGAAGTCTTTCTTTTCTTTGTGAAGCGGGAGTCTTACATGTGAATTCATGTTTCTTGAGCGAAAACAGGATGAAGCAGAAATTCGTACATGAAGCAGGGTAGTCCAGGTAGACGTCCACAGCATGAAACTATCCACTCACTTCTTTTTTCACTGTGCATTGAAAATGGAAAGGAGAGAGGAAGGGAGATGACTGGCATTGACTCATCCATGTGGAAAAAGTGATAATGCTCTCAAAAACAGGAGGTGGTTTGTGGAGAAGTATATTTCTCTGTGTATACACAGAAGTGTTCCCAAACACCTACAGCATAATTTACCAGCACAGATCTACTACCAGAGGTGATTCTTCACACAGAATATAATTGAGTAGTGAATATTTTGGTTTTGCTGCAGAGTGTTTTGGATCTCAAAAGCCTACAGGGGTTAACTGAAGAAGTTCCTGGAAGAGAAATTCATGGAGAGCTATTAAACATAAAGTTACAAGCCTGGTTCAGCCCAGAGCCAAAATTCATTGGGGGCTGGGAAAGCATACTGTGCTGACTGCATGCTAACCCACTGCTGTGCTGTCCCTAAGATATTCACCCCTAGTTGTGGTCAGAGACGATCAGTTGAGGTTCAGCTAGATGAACCTTTGTTTCCAACTGAGAAATGACCAATCTTACCTTCTTATATTTAGATGAACATCATGAGCTTTAAGAAATGGAAGTGCATTAGAATTGTGTTTAAAAGAAAAGCACTTTTAGTGTATCAACCCTGCATTCAGTCATGCTGTAATACCAAAGTATACAGCAATGAGGTTATTGAGATTCCACCAGTCACTGACACTTAGAAATTTCTCAGGACCAAGTTAACATCTAATAAAGGCAGAATAATTCTTTCTGATCTCCAAAACTCAACTCTGGAAATAGGAAAATAACAGAAGTTTGTGTCAAGTCTTTCTTTGCCTTTGCTTTCCAAATTGCAGAAATGCAAATTCATCTGGTGGCAAGGCAAGGGTATCTTTCATAAAAATGTTTTTTAAACAACTTAATTAATAGTTTCAGCATCTATGAAGCTTGGTTTTGGTTTTTGTTTCTTGGGGTGGGGGTGGGGAAAGGGGGCAAACCTGTTATGAATGATCTTCCCCTTCATTACTTCGATGTTTTGAAAAACAAATATAAAGTGTCAAGAATGAAAAAATAAATAATTGCTAGAATATAATGAGATTATTGTTTTTTAAACTCCAGTTTGACAATAGTTAAAAGTTACCTGTGGACTGGGCTATCCTACTTCATCTACACTAACCAGCAGTGCTGTGTGGTACAAGACAGAAATACTGTAAAGACGACTGTGCACAAGAAATTTGCATTTCTTATTCACTTTTATGAGAAGAGAAAAGGGAAGAAGATAGACAGCCTGAGTTCAAAAACTCTTCAGTTTTATACTCTGAGCCTTCATCACCAGAGAAGAAACAGACAGGACTTCATCTGAAATGGCTGTTACTCACTGTTATCCAGTACAGCCAGCTGAAGAAGTCACCGGGTTCAAAGACAGGACTAGGCAAAAGATATCACTCACAAGTTTTTTTATGTCAAAACCTTATGAAGGGAGAAGAAGGGATTGTACCATAAGGATCAACATTTCCTTTTCTACAGTCAGTGGAAAAGCTCACACTTCTAGCCTTGATCCAAAAGACAGTGCAGTATGACAAGTCTGATTAACAGATTCATATCAAAGGCCCAGAGTGTGCCTAAATTCACCCAGAATAAGAATAGAATATAGTTCTAAAAGCAGAGAGAGCACCAAAGAGACTTGTAATGGTCTTGATTGACTTCAAGGGAA
Source organism: Eurypyga helias (assembly GCF_000690775.1). Classification (NCBI taxonomy): domain Eukaryota; kingdom Metazoa; phylum Chordata; class Aves; order Eurypygiformes; family Eurypygidae; genus Eurypyga; species Eurypyga helias. The sequence continues at coordinate 36,184 of NW_010273825.1, forward strand.
TTTATAATGAGAAAGCAAGTGCTTTATTTTAGGGTGCTGCCTTAAATTTGACCCAGGATATAAAGGCTGAACTTCGATTTCACCAGATGCATGACAACCTGAACTACATAACATGACTTGCTAGACTCAATTCCAAGCAGATAAATGGCACATCACTCAGCTGGTATGGACTGGCACTCCTAATGACATTCTTCATATAGTGAACACGGAAGATGAATGAACAATGTTCATGTGGACTTTTTCTCTCTACGGACAGTCCCTCCAGGTTGGGACTGAAAGGCAATTTCACACATTCAGAGTTTTTTTGCCCTCTTCTGCTCATGTGTCACACACAATCCCAGCTCTGTTTACCAAGAAAGCAGAGGATTCTTCCTGCCTAAACAGGCACGCCAGTGATTTGTCACTGGAAGAATTGAAAATAAGCTAAATAGGACTGTGTCACAAGAAGAATTTTTTTTTTTTTTTTGTGCAGTCAGTAGAGAAGTTTCTACATCTATTCTTAATCCAAAAGACAAAGTAGTAAACTGTAATAGCTGAAATCCAATGTAAGAGCAAGAGGCATGTGAAACTCAGCTATTTCCAGCTGCACAAACCTGTGCAAACACAGCTTTCACTTTCCTTCCTCCTAAAATTCCGTGATAGTTTTCAGCTCTTAATTTCCTCCTAAAATTTCTCAGTAAAACTTAAAGACACAAAACACCACTTGGTTGTGTGCTGTAACAAGAGCTTTTGCGTAGTTCTAATGTGAAACTTCACTCCTGATTTCTGCTGAAGGGTTTGGAGACCTTTGTATATTGTTGAGTGACTGGCTTGATGTCCAGTCATTTAGGGTTATAGTTTGGTTGGGTTTTTTGGTTTTTTTTTTGTTTGGTTGGTTGGGTTTTTTTACATTGGAAAGCTATTAGAATGACTTGTTTTTAGCCCAAGGCTTCTAGCACTGTCCCAAAGAATTCCCTGCTGTTTTCCAGGAGTTAGCTCATAAACTCTTAATAGTCAGCTTGGGAGCAGCCTCTCCCTTTTAGAGGGTAAGAGGATTTAGGTATGCTTGGCATATGACCATATGACCATGGCAAGTGGCATCACAGCCAGGGAATGTACCCTTGCCAGCATAAGAGAAGTCAGGAGAAGTAGGGATACAACCACACTAACAGCAAGGCATCAAGCTCAGTGAGCCTTGAACACATCTTAGCTTGAAATAAGTATTCAGCATCGTTATTTCCTGGACTGAACCAAGATGTTTAATGCAGTGTAGTACTGTTTCCCAATCCTTGGTGAGCTGATCTGGGGATCTCTAAGTCAGCGCTTCACTGTCCAACATAGAAGAAGTCTACAGGTGGGATTCACCTCACATGCCATGAGCCACCTAAAAGTTGATGGTAGAGATCAAAACTACCTAAGTTCTAGAGTTACTTTAATTTCTTAATTCAGCTCTCCCCCATCTCTCGTGATGGCACTAGGGCTCAGCAATCACATCTGAAATCTGATCAGTTCAAATACACTATTTTTCAGGTTCTAGTCTAAGGACACCATGTCACAGACCAAGTGTCTGCAGCAGAGCTTGCTCCATAATTTCTTTAAAGTTTCTTTGACTCCAAATGGGGTGCTTCAGCTCTCCCCCATCTCTCGTCATGGCACTAGGGCTCAGCAATCACATCTGAAATCTGATCAGTTCAAATACACTATTTTTCAGGTTCTCGTCTAAGGACACCATGTCACAGACGAAGTGTCTGCAGCAGAGCTTGCTCCAGCACAAGGCAGGCAATGGGAACAATGCAACAGAAACAGGACAACTCTTCTGTGTCTGCTCTCTCCAGGGATGATTTAAAGTAACTGTGGGAGTACACCTTAAATTCTTCATCCAGCATCTCCTAAAGTGGATAGGTGCAGGTATCTCTTGATCCACCTCTATTACTACCCGATGGTTCCTGCCTCCTCCTCTGTATATAAAAGGAGGTTTGATAAACAATTTCAGGGTACATTTCAAACTTGAAGATAACTGGACATAAATTACTTCCCTGAAATTGCATAGAAACTCTAGAAAAGAGCCATTGGAGTCTTAATTCTATACCTTCAAGAAAAAAAAAAAAACAGTGGAGAGTGCATGAGTATTTATCTTTTGGAAATTAAGGTTGTATATAAGACCTCAGAGAACTGCCAGCGATTATCTCCAGATACATTTACCATCAACTCTTCCCTTGAGTGAACCACAGACAAAGGGGGAAAGCTCTTTCTGTTAATTAAAGCTCATCCAAATGCCAGTGACTGAACTGTTTTAGAGGAGTTAAAAATAATTTCAGCTGACTATGTCACCACTTCCCCATAATGAAATTCCAGAGTGTCTCAGCACTGTAATGAGTGTTCTCCCAGTGAACAAACACATATGATGCTGGCTTCACGAAGGTGGTATGGGTTTGCCTGTACCATCTCACCAAAAAAAAAAAAAAAAAAATCTAAAATGTCTTTTGGGTATATTAAACTTAGGAAACAGACAGCTCAACTCTTGTTTGTTAGTTACGAAGAACAAAGGTGATATTTTCTTTCTTTTTTTTTTTCTGTTTGTTTGTGTAATATCCATTCATACATTGTCCATTCTGTACTCTCATTTTACTTCGAATCCCATGGTGATAAATCAGCAGCATGCACCCCATCAGATAGGTGTTCTGCAGAGCGGAATAGAATTGTGTTGAAGATCCCTGTAGATGTTGAGCCTAAATATGGATTCAGCAAGGCATGAAGCCTGGATACTGTTGCAAGTTGTTGTTTTCTCCCTTCCTTGAACTTTTCTGTTTCCTCTTTCAGACTATGAAATGGCTTGATGGGTCAGATGAAATGTGAGGTGGAGAGGAGAATATGTAGGAAAAGCACGTTCAGCTATTTTAGGAACACAGTCCAGGGCTCCAGGACTCCCTGGAAAGCCAAATTCTTCATAACTAACGTCCGGATCTTCAGATTGATTTGAGTTGGTTGAGGTAGTTGGGGGGAACTTCTCCCCTTTTTGTATTCCCTCTGGCTATTTTCCAGGTTTACAGTTGTGTTGCTACATTATGTCAACTGTCTGGATGTAATCCCTCAGCTGCCTTGTGCAACAGTGCAACTCTTTATGGAAGAAAGAGGAAAACACAACACAGTTCTCAGAAACTAACAGCAAAAACGAGCCTGGCTGAGCCTATTTTGCTTGGACATCAGACCTTTAAGTGCTTTTGCAGAACATGCAGTGGCCATAAACTCATCCTGTGATATCCCACGTGCCAGACATTCCAGAGCCTACACTGTAGCTACGCTGAACAAGGAATGAAATGACATCGAAGTCATTATCCCTTCAGCCAACCAACTGGAATCCAGCCCAAGATTCCTATACAAGTTCTTTTAATGCAATATAGTAATCCAAAATTGAAACCAGAGTGGCCTTGGTTTTGTTGCTCTTTTAGTCTCAATTCAGCCAGTTTGCTGATTATACCTGACAAACTGAGAATGTTATTGCTGTAGTGTGAAAATATTTAAGGCACTTGGGTGCTTAAATTCCACCAAATTCCCATATCTGCTCAAAACCAAACAAAATACTATGGAAAGCAATCCAAATTTGCTAACACATTTAAATATGTATGGATAATTCTAAAAGGGTTCAATTTATTAATACTTAATTCCTATTATTAAATTGGTTTGAAAAGATAAGAGGAGATAGCTGGTCAGCACATCAGATACATTTGTGCTGCCACTTTAGGGAAGATATTTTTTAAATAGTAAGGTCAACCATTTAGATGCTAGATTAAAACCCTAGCTTTCTCAAATGGTCTTTGCTCCAGTGTGAGCAGAAAATGTCCTCCTAACATCCTTCTTCAGGATCAAGTGGTTTACAGAAGTAGGAAACCTCTTGAAGATTTTATTTCTGGAAATAAATAGATTGGAAAGGAACTTTGCAAGTCATCTGGAATTAGTGGGTGGAGTTTCTTTTATATAAGATATACTCAGGTGAGAGGAACTTTGCAGGATGAGTACAGAGGCAATGTCAGAGCTGTCAACATTTGCGTCTTTGGAAACACTTCTTAATCTCTATGTATTAAAATGGTTTATTTTCTGAAAGCTGCTTTGCTACCTAATGCATCAGTCACCAGAATGCCTCCCAATAAAGAATGAAGAACCCATCTTCAGAGCCCTCTGCCGACACAGTTGTAGATTATTCTGCTGTTTTACAGATATGGAAACTGAGGCACAGAGCTTTGGCCAGAGGAAGCTGAAGATTATAGACACGTTATAGGTGTTAGAACCAGAAAACCTGAGTTCTGACTGTGTCATGAACACAGAAGTATCCTTGCCTTTATTCACTAAATGATACATCAATAAATTAAAATGAAGAGAAAAGTAAAAAATAGCATAAGAATAAGAAGGGAAATGGATTTTGTTTCTAGCCAAATAATATCTGTATGGGTGGAATCCAAATAGCTTCAAATAGCATAGGAAATACGCACCCTCTGCTGTCACCTAGCTAAGCAACCCACCAGGGACAGCAAATCCCCCTGTAGCTGAATCCCAGAGCTCGTGGGCACGATGCGTCTTCTGTGGGCTGTTGTAGTCAGCACTGTCAAATCCAAAATCTTCCTCCCCTGCTCCTCTCCCAGTTGCATTCCCTTTTTCCACCAATTGCTAGAGAAAAAAAGGCAATTGTTGTAGACCTGTATCAGAAATGCCAGTCTCATTATGGTTTTCCTCTTTCTTTTTCTTTTCTGTTTTTGGACATTGCATCTGCGTAGGAGGGAAGGGGGAGGATAGGGATTCACAATGGCAGGGGCAACTGAAGAAGGAAAGGAGGGGGAAGAAGAGAAAATATTTCCTTTGGCAATTCTGTTTCGCTTTCGAAAAAGGACTACTTTCCTCACTCCTTATCCCTCCTGACAAGTACAGGCACTTTGGGCCCTAACTGGATGTGAACATTGTCAAAAGAAATTTGGGCTAAAGGGAGGCATCTGCAGTTCTGTTCCTATTGCACTCGGTGCTGGAGCCACTTTTGCGAATGTGGCAGGGTGGCTGGTGGGCAGACACCAGTACAGATGGGAACTTCACATACTGTATGCATCATGACCAACTATAAAAACAGTCACAACGAATCAGTTGTTACCCGACCAGTCTCCCTGGAACCTTCACTTTCAATTTCAATCTCGCTGACATCCACAGCTTACAGTGAGCTTTTATGTTTAAGCATCAGTACAATACTAATGCAGGAGAAAAGGGGCGGCTGGGCTACCACAGCAAGGAATTAAACCTCTGATCTCAGCCAGCCATTGGAAGGGAGGAGCAATTCAAGGGGAATTGTGTAACTGGACTCTGTGGAAAAAAAAAGGGGGGGGGGGGGAAGCAACGATGGGAGTTGGGAAAATTTTTGATGCTGTGAACACACAGCAAGTCAGGGGACTTCTGAAAATGAAATGTAGCAAATAAGCGTTCTCTCAAATTGTAATTTAATGCTTGGAATAATCCTATTGTGTCAGCTACTCACCGCCAAAGAATTGAGGATAAATATAACTTTAAAAAAAAAAATTAAGGGTATGACAATTTGAACAGCTTAATGTTTCTTCAAAGGCTAAGTGATGGAAAGCAGCGCTGAAGTAAATTGACAACTCGGAATTAACTGGTTACTGGCACGGCTCAGGTAAAGGCTTGATGGTAACATGAGCTTTCCAAAGTGTTTCCAAACTGAAGTATTATGAAAAGGTAAATTATGTTTTGTATTCATGACTGAAAGCATTTTATTTTAAAGCCGGCACTGCCGATGCTGTCAAGGTGGAGATTCTAGCTTTATGTACAGTGCCTCTAGCCTTGCAATGTGAGTGAGGCAACATGACAGCTTGTAATAAGTAATTTTTATACAGTTGCATTTATCACTCAAGTAGGCTTGGCAATATTAAACACAGACCTTAAAATGCTGCAGAAGAGGAAGGACAGGGGCTGGAGGCCATGTATATTGTGTGTGTGTGTGTGCGTGAGTGAGTGTGTGTTTGCAACTTTTTTTTTTCCTTCTCTAGGCCCGTTCCTGTTAATGTGGCACTTTTTAAGATATGCACCGAAATGCTTCCAAATTGTTAATACATCACTAGAAGGTTACAAATGAAATGACCCCGTTTAGCCCAAAGGATGTTATTTTAGGCTTTAATGAATTAGACATTGCTACCATTTTCAGGCAAAAATCAATTGCCTCAATTAACAAATTTACACAAGTTCAAATATTTACAAAATAAAGGCCCAGAAACCACATTCTTTGTTTCTCTTTCTCACTCCCTACCCTGTTTCTTCATTAACATTTTCATTTCCATGAAAGTGTGAGACATCAGCCCTTTTCTGAGCTTGTGAGAGACTAAGTGTTGACAACTTTCTTATTCTTTAGAGGCTGCTTTTTCTGGTTTAGCAGTTTTTTCCGTCTTTCTCATGAATAATTGAGGACAAGCTAAAAGAAGTGGAAGATGCCCATTCCTTCTTATGGAAAGAATAAAAATATAGTCAAACCTTACCTCATTTGTGGAAGAAAATTTTACAAAAATAGAAGGAAATTTATTTTATGGGACTCAAACAAGAGGGAATTTTCTTCTATTCACAGGAATTGTAGGAACTGCAGTTTGAGACTGAACCAAGAGGAACTGAAATTCTCCAAGCCAAGTGGCAGACTCTTAAACCTTCTGAAGCACAGCCCTGACATATGGTTTGATTTCCACTTCTGTTGCAAGGAGTTACAAAGCAAGGTGGATGCCAGCGAACTCAGCCATTTAATGCTGAAAGAACGTCAGATTGAAAGCAACATAAAATTGAAAAAAAGACCAATCTCTTATTATTCATATGACCCAGTTGAGAAAATTATGCATTTGCACTGGGAAGTATGTCTAACTGAGGCATCGTGGCTGCCTCAGGACATTGGCCGTATGGGGAACCGAGGACTTGCAGCTCTGTGTAGCTAGGTGTCTAGACTATCAGAGATGAAAGAAGGAGCTGATTGTTTTTTCTATTACATTTACTTATTTCATGCATCTCTGTTATCCGTCAATGATGTTAAATTTAATTCATTTACCCACCTAACACATGCTGGTTTGAAGAAGACATTCCAGGACCTGTTGGTTATTAGAATTTCCCAGCACAGCAATTAAGGGTGGCATTGACTTCTTAACCTTTGCTGGAACAGGAACCTCCAATACTTAGTAAAGGTCACCAGATAAACATAGTGCCACATATACCAGGGTGGCATCTACCTTTGCAGCATTTTGATTCATAAGTATCAACTGAATATACAAAGAGAAATGAAAGAGAAAACATTCATTAATGTAAAGAGTCAAGCGCTCTTACAGATTTTGGAAACGAGTGCATAAAATAACAAAAATCCCTAGATCTTCCATATAATAAGTCTCCACATCCAGTTTGGTTCTGAGTTTCAAGGTTTGTTTTGTAACATTTAATTAAGATGGCGAAAAAGAAGGCTTTTTTTTTCCTCAGAAAAATATGGTTCATATATGTTTGTTGCAAAGTGCTAATACTTTTTTCCTTTGACTGTGGCTACTAGAAAATTACTGCATTTGAGTAAAAAAAAAAAAAATCTGGTATTTTCTGCTCCATATTGTGAACATGGGATTAAGCACTGGAACACAGTTGTGGGTAAATGGTAAGAAAAATCTCTTAGGAAAACCTGAGGAGGTTGCAGTCTTCAGTATTTCAGATTAAAAAAAAAAAAAAAAAAGAAATAGATTAGACAGAAATTACTAAGGTGTATTTATTTTCCTTGGAAAAGCAATGGAGTGTGACCTCATTTGACAGCCCATGGTCTGAGTTGGCCTTTGAGCAGAGGAGACTTCCCAAATTCTCCGGATAGTTTTGGAAAATGAGCTACTTGTGACATAATTATAACAAAGCTGAAAAGACCTTGAGGGCAAGGTTCATCTTACTGAATTTGAGATATCTACAATACACATGATCATACCTGATTTAGTTACCCTGGGATCCCTTAATAGGCAACAGGGAGAAACAAGCACTTTTTGTACAATTGTTTGGCTTACTGAAATGTTTACCTTTGGCCGGGTATGAATGTCATCCCAGTGGTTTTTATCTTTTCGTTCTCACTCCCATCAGAGCACACCTTTTCCACTATAATTCAATTGCTATCTGCTTGATATTACTAATTTGTGGTAATATAACTGATGCCATTAACCCAGTCCTGTTGGCACAAGTGCTGACTGTATGCAGCCTCTCTAGCTGAGTGTGAGGCGACATTCTGGAGGTGTGGAGTTTAACACAGTCATAAATGTTGGCAGATTGGCTCCTAAGGACACAGGAGAGAGAAGCTGAAAACATACTTTCGTGATAATACTTATATATATGTCATTCTTTGATACTTCCTAGAGAAATGCTTGCTACTGTTGTGTCTCTGACATGCAGGGCAGCAGCTCCTGCTATCCTATATTTCCTGCTCTAAAATAACAGAACGGATGTTGGGCAAAGAAAGACTTGCATTTTCAGTAGTCAGTACAGCTTTAGGAAAAGTGTAATGTTTTCTTTAAATAGCATCTTAATCACTGTCAGAATTAAGCACAAATACTGAGAATTTCTGTGCAGGATTCGCCTAATAACTGATAATTGGAATATACTGCATGGAAACAACCTAAGCAATATATAATCATCTAGAATTTAGGTGTTGGATCTAATCTAGTCATTTCTGTTGTTAATGGGACACTAGGACAAGATCAACAGGATCTTACATGCACACACACTGAATGTACATCCCTTTCTGCTGTCACAGTCATTGTCTCATCTTTATTTTTCTCCACTTGACTGTGCAGGGAACGCAGGGGAACAACTTAGTTCAAATGTCTAATGTTCAGATGACTGAAAGTGACTGTCACCTCAGTGTGTAAGGTTATATGTGAAATGGGTTGCTAATGCAGTGTACATAGCTTAAGACATTTTTAGCACATTCCTGGATTTTTTTGAGGAAGTCATTTTAAATATTTACTGGTCAATGTAATGTGTCATCTGAGAAGACAATTAAGGTCAAAGCTATTCATTGTACAATTCAAACTGCAGGTATAGGAGGTCCTAACTTTGTAAAGGACTTTTTCTGGGCATCTGCAAATAACCTTTTCCTCATGGGAGTACCTATCAGGAGCACTACATGACTGTATAAGTGCAGACTATGAAAGTCCAGGTTTTAGTACAGGACCTGCAGAGTTGTGTGGAACTTTTGACTGACTGCTGTGTTTGCAAATGGTAAGAAAACAGGAAACAATTCCTTTTTTCCAGTATCCTCTCAAGATATCAACATTTCAGGCAATTTCCTGTTTACAGAATGTGGGTGGCACTTTGACTCCGTCAAAACTCTTGAAACGTAGGAGATGAGTAAGGGAAAGGCAAAATCAAGCATTAAAAAAGCTGTCATTTTCCATTCACATATTAATATTCCTGTAAGTCTTATGGCTATTAATTGAAAACACATATTGCCTTTTTCTTTTTTTCTGAAATTTTAATCAATATACTTTGGTCCCGAATTGGCTGAAAAATTACAGTGTTGTAGGTTTATTTTTCAGTCAATCCCTGTTGAAATTGTTACTTTAAGGTAATAGTTGGTCCACAGTGTATGAGAGAAAACAACACAGCCTTGTGTATCCTTTCAGACTGATTTTTACACCCTGTGCGGGCTGATGTCATAAAAGTGTCTGGAAACAAAAGAACTCTGAAAAGCTATTGCTGTTACTCAAGGTACTGTTGCACAGTGTCAACTGCTTCAGCTAGTTTGTCAAAAATATCCATTCTGGTCCTAGAATCATCATTTTAAGACCATCTCACTTTAAGACCATCTTAATTCAGTTCTTTGAGTTAACAAGAGCTTCTCATGGTAATAACTTAATTATGAAAAATATGTTGGTAATCATCCATGGAGGATGGGAATAGTGTTCCACAGTCCATATTGTAGATCTCTTCAGTGAAAATATCTACAAATCAGATAGCTGTGTAGAATTTTCTATATTCAAGGAGCAAAACATCACATTTAGAGAACAGTTTACTTGATTAGAATTTAACGATTAAGCAGTATTGAACCCAGACACTACCTTTTTCTCTCCTTTTATTTACTAGGGACTAAAGAGATTTAGACCTTAGGTAGGTTTGCAGTAGAGAATTCTGCATTTGGAAATATGAATCAAATCCATCCTACTTCATAGCTTTCTAAATTGTATGAAGATGCAATTTATGCAGAACAAATAATTGCAAAAGAAATCACAGAGTTTAAAATTATTTTCCTGAAAGCACAAAACAACATGAGGGCCCAAAGATCATTACATTGGCTTGACCACTAATCCTTCTGCTGTAACCACTAGACAGACCTTTTTTCCTGTGTTCACAGCAGGACATTTATTTCTAGTATTGCCTCTGAGTAAAAGTAACCTATAACTTTTCCAGAAGACAGAAACTTGGAATATTTGACATATGAGATGGATCAGTCTATGCCTAATGTGACAGAACTTAAATGAGTTTGATTTCAAAAAGGGTTGAATACTCCTCCCTCTCCCAAAACAGATTTTTTTAAAGTGTTATCAAGCATTGAATAAGAGACACTTTCATCATCATCAGACTCCTTCAAAAGCTTTACTTTAAAACATATAATCAGGATTGAACATCAGGAAGAAATTCTTCCTGGAGAGAATGGTGAAGCACTGGAACAGGTTGCCCAGAGAAGCTGTGGATGCCCCATCCCTGGAAGTGTTCAAGGCCAGGCTGGATGAGGCTTGGAGCAACCTAGTCTATGGAAGGTGTCCTGTCCATGGCAGGGGGGTTGGAACTAGATGATCTTTAAGGTCCCTTCCAATCCAAACTGTTCTGTGATTCTGTGTTAAACAAACTGAGAAGAGATGATTTTGTGATTAGAAACCTGCAATCAGTACTTGGGAAACTATGGAAAATTTGCCCTCCTACAAATTTGCTGAGTTCCAGACTCAGATAATTTATTGCAGGTGTAATTTAGCTTTAAATCTGTGTTGCTGTCTGAATTTCCACCATAGTCAACAGAAATTAAGATTTGAGTCAATTGCTTGAGTTCAGGTATCTCTTGTACCATTTTAGGTACTCTGTGGTGTGTAATAGTCCCACAGGATCTGACAGAGACAGCAGCTACTAGAGAACTTCAGAACTATTATGTATAGGAAGGATACCCTTGGGCATCCCAAGTGGCACTAGATGCCTATGTCTAGGGAAGTGAATCAGGCCCCAGCCAATGCAATTAATGGATTCTAATGAAGACATTAGCTCAGCTTTAAGTAGAAACCTACATTTGGTCAACTGAAGAGCTCTAGACACCCTCAGGAAACTGAGGCATCTCCAGCAGATATACACAGGTTTGTGCTGTCCTAAGCTAGCAGCCAGTGGTCGGGTGTAAGGACCACGGACATCTCAGAAGGCACTAGACATTTCTGTCTAGGCAACTAAAACACGTTGTGCTGGTTTTAGTCAGGACAGAGTTAATTGTCTTCACAGTAGCTAGTATGAGGCTGGGTTTTGGATTTGCCCTGGGAATAGCTCACAGGATGGGCTTCACTTGCATAAGCATAAGTATTCGCATATCCTTTTAGGTACTTTGGAGCATCCTACTTGGCCAAGGAAGCTTGCGTGTCTGTTGTGAATCCTCATTCATATCTGTCAGCCTACTGCTGTGAAAGCAGTAACGCGTCTCAGATGGCACTGGACACACAGGTAAGAGCATCATGGTTTTAGCTGCAGGTATCAATAGGAAGCAAGATACCTCCTTGCTTTCCCTGGTGAGGCCATCAAAAACTATGCATTGGTGCCAGCCACTGAAAATGAGCTTGTGGTGAAAAATACAGTGAAAACTTAAGATTTATTGATTTACTGTAGAAGTGGATATATAATGATCAATAATAAGAGAAATAAAGTTTTTATATATACAAAAAGATATCTAGACTCAGGATATGCCTGTGTAAGCCACGTGTGCAGTTCATGCACTCACATTTAAGTAGCTTTATGAAGAGAACAAAGGATGTTCTTGGACATTCCCATTGCATTACAAAGCTGGCCTTCCAAGAATAATATGCCCGAGAATAAAACAATAATTATAAAACCACAAATGAAATCAAAACAATCCTGCCGAAAGCCTTAAGCACCACAGATTTACAAGGCATGGAAATATATGAGCTTAGGTAAAGATTTAAACAATTACATTACACCCTTTAAAATCTCAAACTTCAGAAACCATATTAAACTGAAAATTTGGACAGATAAACACTGTATCTCTGGTAAGAACTGCTAATCCTTTTCTCTTAAAGCTGTGTGAATACATGCAAGCTCAAATTAAGGAGAGCAGATAACCAACTGCACACTAGAGATGAGCAGGCTGCTTAAAGCTACCACATAATCTGTGAAGCTTTAAAAAAAGAAGAAAACAGCTTGAGGCCTTTTTTCCTTCTTCCTCTAAAATGTGACATCATTGTATATGACACAACACCTTGGAAGGAACCATATGGGGAAATGCAGACATGTTGCTAACTAAATGTGAGCTCTTTCGCAATGATAAAATCTCATTGCTGGCCAAACCCTGGACAGTCTCATAAAAAGTACAGCTTATACAGTGGAACTGACAGTTCTACTTTAAGGACATTTTTCCTGTCTAATGCTCTTTTTGAACAGTATTTAGAAAGGCATACCAGGAATATGATGTTGTTTTTCATTCAGATCTAATCAGAAAGGCTTGATTCAAACTCAACGCCCTAAAATACATAAGATGTTCTGATGCAGGTTTTTGCTTGACTTTTTACAGGACTGATCTTTAGATCTCTAAGCTTATTAGTCAATGTTAGTTATTTCACTGATTCCACTAGGGAATATATATGCCTTTCCTCTGTCTTGTGATGTCTCTTTAGGTTGGTCTTCATATGTCTGTCTTTCACTCATTCACTTTTTGCTAAATGTTGACCTTATTGCAGTTTTTGCTGTAAGCTGCATAAAAAAGTTCCATTATTTATAATTTAATTAGAGTCATTATTATGGAGAGCAATAACAGCATTAGTAGTATTAACAGTAGCAGCAGCAGTAGTAATAGTAGTAGTAACAGGAATTTAATTGAGTACACTGTAATGACCCACTGATTTTTTTCAGTGCTGCTCAGAATGTTTGTGTCTGAGGATATGAATTTTTATGGAGATATTAAAAAAACCACTTTAACATTGAGTTTTCATGATTAATATCTATATTTTCTTACGCAGCAACCGGTTCCAAAGTTGTCTGAGGTGGCTTCAAGAGGAGATCCTGACAGCTTTGGATTGTGAGTGTTAATAGATGAGAAAAAGGTAAAATTAACATGAGGAAGTTGCCTGAACAAGTATGTATTTTTGCATTAAAAATTATGAGAACTGTAGTTAAAAGTTAAAAGAACTTCCCATGAAACACAACATTTGCATTTTTGTGAGTACTAATGGGATGGGAATTAGGAATTTCTCAGTGTTCCACTATGAGATATTTCATCTCCATTTTAGTCCCAGAACTGAAAAAGAGGTTGGACCCCAATTCAGAAAATATTCACATTCAGCTTGGCTGAAATACCACAGAAGCCCATGTATATCATTGCAACTACTTAGACAAAATTAGACATTTGATTTTTTTCCATCATTAGAGATTTAAATCTATACTTAACTTTAATGATCCAGCTCACGGAAATGACTCATGAAAGCACTTAATCATGTGCTTGATTTTCATTTAAGTCTGTGATTAAATTCCATAGAAATCAGTAATTTTTAAGTTTGCCTTTAGGATTAAGTATGAGTTTAAATTTATTCTAGCTTTGGTATCTTGTCCTGAATAATTTTTTATGGGCTTTGACGGTTTGGGATCTAGATGAAAGTTACTGTTATTTCACCATACAATGTGATCATGAACCAGAACATTAAAAATAATAATAATAAAAAAAAAAAACCAAACAACTGGAGATTTATGAGACTGAGGAGTATGTGGGTTCTATAAAAATATGGCATGATGGATCCAGATTATTGGGTTTTGAGATGAAAATTTTTCTTTTACTTATTTCACCTTTTGCATGCAAAACTACTTATGTGTACACTGCCCCACGTAAGCCTGATATATTCACACTAACACAGCTTCGCCAACTGCGGGCCAACTACATCTCTGGGGTAAATGCATAGCCTGGAGGGAAATATTTGATTCATAATGGCTACAGCTGAATTATAGTCAGTGCTGGAGTGTTATTTATGTTATATCTGAAAGTTCATTGAAATTATTTAGATCCTGATCCCTCAAAGGAGATAAGTACTACACAGGTTAGATTTATGTAGCCAAGTCCAGGTAAGTAATCCACAAGGTCTGTCTTAAAACACAGGTCCCTCAACTTTCACCAGTCATTTTCTGCGGATATTCAAAGACCTTGTCTAGAGCTTGTACAGGGAATTTACTCTGTAAACCATTCCCCTTTAACTGTGCCTAGCATCCAAGGATATTTGAGATTTACAAATGGGTAATAGCAGATCTATATCCCTAATGTGAGCTAGCTATTTGTTAACCAGTTAGTGCACTTCAGAAACTGGAAAGCTTGATTTCGACAAAACTAACTTCTAACATTTCCTAGAAGTGTGACATTATCTATAGGCACTCTTGGGCACTCATTCCATGCACTATGGGACTGGAGATGGATCAGGATATTGGGAAGACAGGAGGGGAAATAATTTTAAGAAATCAGGGATTTTTCGATCCCATTTATTTCCTGTACTACTATGCAGAAGGGGTAAAAAAACGGCTGGTCCAGGGAAAGAAAGAAAAAAAAAAAAAAGGGATCATAATTCAGGAGTTTAGCCCACACAGAAAAATCTTGTCTTTCATTCAGGTAAATATAATTGCATCAACAGGGAGAAAACAATGACTAAATGAGGTAGCAACCATTTGGAAATCTTGTGAAAACTGAATTACAGAGATAGAAAACTTTCAGATAAAAGTATTACTTAAGAAAATTATTTTTAAAATCAAAATGTTTTCCTTCAGAAAATTCCGAAGTAAAGTTTTTAAATTTTGTTTTAATTGTATCTTTTTTATGCTG
>NW_010273825.1:51308-62797 GCF_000690775.1 Eurypyga helias
CTTCTATACATGTTAAAATTTATATCCCAATATAAATTTATTTATATTAATAAAATTTATATCCCATTTCTTAAAATGAAATTGGAAATGAAGTTTTAGGCATCATTTGTTAGTATTCTTCCTCCCCTTCCATGTGTACTATGTACAAGAAAATGTTTCTAAAAGTGGTATTTTTTTATCTTATCCCAGAGGCTTTCTGGATTTTTAAAATATTAAGTTGTCCAGTTTCCACTGGTCTATATGGCTGCAAGATGAAATCTGAAACACTACTCTATCCACCATTAGGATCACCATTACCCTCACACGTAAAATTAGATATGCAATCAGAAACTGGGATTGCACTGGGCTTAATGTTTGACAGTCATTATCTGTGGGAGTTTAGAAATGAAAAGACAAGAAAAGTGTTAGAGTGAAAATTAGAGATACAGAGCAGTGAAATCACTCAGCTGATATTACTTCAATTTGAATGTGTCAGGCACAGTACATTTGCAAAGAATATAGCAGAAAGATATCCACGTTATATTGTCAGATAATGGGTCTTTGAAGAAGAAAAATTTCCAGAATGAAAGTTGAAACTGGGATTCCTATATCTGTACTCAGGCATTTATTAAAACAGTCTGAATTTCATAGAAGTACAGATCTGAACGGGATCCTGCTCCATCAACAGCTCTAGTCTCCTGTTGTAGCAGTATGTCATGTCATCTAACACCTTTTATAAACAGGTCATGTGCTTAAATATAGGATTTTCTGCCTCTCACTCTCACTGTGGGGAAGTTGTTCTAGAATATCATCCCTCTGCTGCTTAGACATCTACTGCTGATTCTGACTCTACCTGTATTCATACGGCTAAGAACTGAGCACATAGTTTTTCACCTTGAAGTCCCAACAGGCTGTTGAAAGGCTGTTTTAAAGAGAAAAACAAAAAATCACATTTAGAGACTAACATAAACTGAAGCCCCAGGGGTATATTTTCAAAATGGTTAAATGCATACCCCTTCTGAAGTGTTAGGGACATGTGACAAACATCTACTAATGATTCTGACTCTACCTGTAATCATGAGCACACAGTTTTTCACCTTGAAGTCCCAACAGGCTGTTGAAAGGCTGTTTTAAAGAGAAAAACAAAAAATCACATTTAGAGACTAACATAAACTGAAGCCCCAGGGGTATATTTTCAAAATGGTTAAATGCATACCCCTTCTGAAGTGTTAGGGACATGTGACAAGCTGGAGAAAAGTGAGATGTATTGTGGGGACTTACTAGCTCAAATCTGCTTTAACTTGGGTATTTCTGCATTGTGCTCCACTTATGCAGATGCAGATGCAGCTTAGCACGTTTCCAGATGTGTGAAATACAGACACTGCTAGACACGCCCTAGCATTGCATGTTCTCTACTCAAAAGTGTGGAGGACAAGATCAACACAAAAGATGTTTAGTTACGTAGAAGTTGACCGTGCCCTGGTTAATACACCGCTTAGTACAGATGTTGCTACCAACTGGGGAAGAGGATGAGAAGTTTACACTGAATTTATAGGGAATCCAGTCAGTGTGAGCCACGTGCATGACAAATAACTATTTATTATTATTATTGTTGGAATATTAACACAAAATGTTATTTCAAAACATAAATTAGAATCTCAATTCATTTTGGTTGACTACAGATCATGGGCTTTGAAAAATTCCCATAATCTTGACCTCTAACTTTTGATTCTCTCCCTTTTCCATGCAAACAGCTGACAGGCAAAATAGTAGAATGCGTTACGTGAAGTAATCCCAAGCGCTTGTCTTTTAGAGGGTTAATGTTACTTTCTTTTTTCTTCCTTGCTTTTACCCTGTGCTGACTAAAAAGAACACCCAGGTTCAATGAGTGACAAATCATTACAGACCGTACAGTGTAATTAAAAAGCACAGCCATTGATCAGCTATGAGCTAAACCTGAGACAAAAAAGTGAGAGACCCAGAATAGCTGGCAAAACTTCTCATTGAATCTGTCTGAAATGGAAGATGTTCTCCCTGGAGGCATGGAGCGTGGCCCATTGTGCATTTCCATTAGAGATACATACTGACTCAGAGCATGCCATTGATGTTGGCCTATTTATGAAAGGCTGTTGAAAGAGGTTTCAGAGTTAATTGAAAAGAGCTGTTTCTGAAGTAAAGTAACTTCAAACAACACAGCTCTGAAATGTGTTTTAATGGACTGGAAATCAGTGAATTTTCCATAGTGCACATGAAAAAAAAGAAATGGATGGCATGAAGAGAAAGCTGCATTGCCATTTGGTGGTATCTCTATTTTTATTATCATTATTAATATTACTATTGTTATTGTTGTTATTATTACTACTGTCCCTATCATTAACACTAACACCATTACTAATTATTTTAGCTATAGTTGCTCGATGGACGGTGATAAGACAACTTTGCCATTGATTGACTAGAGGATCATCTTTTAGGGTCTGTCAAAATTTTTGTCACATGCCTTTATTTCACACATTTCTAACACAGGTTGCATGCAGAAACTGTCAGACTCATCCCATTGTCAACAAAAGGAAAACTTCTTTCAGTTGTCACGTAGGAGTAGGTTCCAAGACCCCCTTTTACCAAGGTATGTTGTGCTTAAAATATGTTTATTCTTAATGGTATTTCCATTTTAAAATTAAAGCATATGCCTAAATTCAAGCATGTGTTTATTCAGGCATTGTTTAGTCTCTGCCATGAGCTGAGGTCTTGCACATAAGTTTGTATTTAAGTTCATGCTTAAATAAAAGCCTTTTCAGCAAAACATGCACCTGAATTTCATAAATATAAATAGTAGCTGAGTATATGTTTAAAACTCAGCTTGTGATTAAATACCTTTCTCAGCTGAAAACAACATACTTTTAAATTATTATTTAAAGCCTGGCAATGGTCAATAAAAATAGGAATGACTGAGCTGAATTTATTCCTTCTTTTCAGTCCTTTTGCAGGAATTTAAAGTTAGCAAGAAAGAAGGTAACTCCTTGTCCTTAGATGAAGTGAATTTAGACAACTGTATGGTATTCAGGTAGAAAGGAACACGATCAGATTGTGAGACCCTTCCTCAGGCTGATTAATACGTAATATCTTGAGAAAGCTCATAAACCCCAGCGAATTGCAGGAGAAAGGTGGAAGTAAAGTAACCCAGCACGCAGTACAACACAAGCAATAATCAAAAAACTTCTGACACAGAGCTTGAATGATAATGAGTATTTTACACTTCCATTCTACTCTTAATGTTCTAATTCACAAGTTCTGTTGAAAACCTTCCATGTTCCATTAAAAGAGATGACCTCACAGACATTAATTAACTTAATCTCACAAAACTCATTTGAAGTAAGGAAGAGCTATTGTCCCCATTTTTAAATAAGGAATGAAATATACGAATAGTAATGACTTCATACAAAACCTACCAAAATCAGCAGAAGTATTTAAATCACAGCCTTGCATGATACTATCTTCATTCACCATTTATCTTCTGATGGTCCTGATTTTCTCAAAACTTCACCTCCCAAAATCAATTCCTGACCTAAAAAAAAGTCAACATAGATTTATTTCTTTAACATTATTTTTTAAGTTTTAAGGCTGCTGGGTTAAAAAAATGTAAAACCCCCCAAACACCCTTAGGGCACAAAGAAAAAAAAAAAAAGGCAGAACAAGGGAAAAACAGAAAAAATACTTCAGTTTTAAATAAATAGTAATCTCATTTTTTAGGACTGTCATGACATTTTGGCATGTGCACTGATTTTTGAAAATTTGTGGCTGATAATAATGGATTAACATGTGCTTAATTTATCTTTGAAGTTACCATGAGTAGTTACATACACAGATTAAGAATGTGCTACTTGTTCTGCAGAACTGAGCACAGGCCATCGAAAAAGGAAAGTGATGGGGGCTATGGTTGGAATCTGAACTTAAGGACAACATAAATCCTTACTTAGGTAGCTAAACAAAGGCTGAATTTTCTGAGGCTTAAATATTTAGTAGAGAGATTTGATTTTCCTGACACTGCAACACCTATAATCTTTAATTTCTTGAGATATGCTCAGATATTACATAATGCACCACCAGCTACTTCAATTCAACATAACGCAAACAAGGTAGTCTGAGAAAGACTAATAGTAGAAGTCCTTAGAGTTGGCCAGCTCTTTACTTTTAGTCAGGAAACCAGGTCCCAGTCTGTGTAGTAAGTCAGGCAAAAGACCCACATCCACAGTGGCAAAGCATTAGGTCTCATGAGACATTTGTAACCAAAATCTTGGCTGCCTGTGAAATCTTATATTCCTAAGCAATACAGACAGGGCTTCCCTGAGTTGCTGTCATGTGCTGAGGTTCATTAATAATAATTAAGGATTCTCCATGATCTGCTGAGCTGAATATCTGATATTCAACTTTCATAGATTTCTGAAGAAGAAATTGTGATTAAGCACCTCTGAAAGGTAATCCTTCACTTTAGGAGGTGGTCTATCAGAGCTGTAAATCTAATCCGTTGAGGTTGTGTTGGCACAGAATTTTATTTTCAAGGTTTTTATTCTTTTCTTGAGACTCAGAATATTGGTGAGATGTGATGCCTGTGCTACAAGCAAGAAAAAAATCACACAGAATGGAGGCCTTAAAATCATATGGTAATATTTGTTGTACTTTTCTGTAATAACTTTTGCAAACAGGCCAATTGGTTTTCTTAGAACTAATTAATAATCAGGAAGAAATTCTTCCCAGAGACGGTGGTGAGGCACTGAAACAGGTTGCCCAGAGAAGCTGTGGATGCCCCATCCCTGGAAGTGTTCAAGGCCAGGCTGGATGAGGCTTGGAGCAACCTGGTCTAGTGGAAGGTGTCCCTCCCCATGGCAGGGGGGTTGGAACTGGATGGTCTTTAAGGTCCCTTCCAACCCAAATCATTCTGTGATTCTATGATTTTAATTAACTATAAACAGCCCAGACACAATCAAGGTAAACATATAAGAATCATCCTCATTGGGAAATAACACTTATCTCACAGTTAGTAAATAAGAAGATGATAAAATGAGATTTTGGGGATGTCATCCCATAAGCTCCCAAAAAACAGTTCAGGGGAGTGACAATCTCAAGGTTATAAACCTGGATGTCCAGCTTTATAAAGTTCTCATCAAGGTATTGCAGTGTTGTTCAGGAGGTTGATGGTAGCAATCTGAAATGAACTATGCTTCCTCAGAGTTTAACTTCAGGAAAAAATTCAGATGGAATGTCACCTAGTCATTTAATTGAATCAGAAAATAATTCCCTAGGGTCGGCTGAGATTGAAACATAAACCTAACTATAATCAGCATAAAAATGTTAGCTGAAATTATGCCTCTGCATGATAGCACCTAACAGAAGTGTAGGGCAAAGTTTCCCTAAAGAGATATTAGAAAAATGTGCTGCCTTTCTGTAGGCTTTTATATTGGGCAAGATGTTGTTTGCATATTTCAAAGTGAACTGTAAGACCATCTGATTTTCATACAAGTACTTGTCTATAACCTTCAGATTTCATTGTCCTTCTTGAGCAAACCAAAAATACCAACAAAACACAAATTTTAAAAATATGAAGAGCATTGAAATGTATGAAATAATGTTTTTCTTCAGAGGTGGTGAGCTACTTAGAAGAGAGAAGAGAGGTGTTGTGTTATAATATTTGTGTAATCATCCAGCTTTTCCACCTTCCCTTGGAACTTCTGGCCATAGCCAGACACAAAGCACAAGACAGTATGCCAGCAGACTGCTGATCTCTCAAAGCAGGATCTTATGTTCTGCTGGAGTTGATTTGAAAACAAAATCAACAGGATAATAAACAGTAATATCTTAAGGTCATCCAATTTAGAAAGATTGTATGGAAGAGGATATGGGTACCTCACTAAGTTATAATACTCTAAAAAAGGTTACTGGAAACATCCTGGTCTGGATATGAAACTAGCAAAATCACATTAAACCTAAACCAGTGTAGTTTTAAGTGTGTTCTAAGTTCTGCACATGAAAGACAGAAGCGGCAAAGACTGCCTATAGATACCTTTGTTAAAAAATAAATCAATGTGGGAGAATACAAACTTAAATCAGTTTTCAGTTTCTCAGTAATCAGAACATTATAGAAGAGCTGGTCACAAAAAGAAATTTTTGAATGAATAAATAATAATGAACTGTTGAAAAACTATCAAAACAACATGTCAAAAATGACACTTCATTGGGCTCAGATTTGAAACATCTCTTATTTTATAGTCTTTCATAAAATCCAGAGCAGAACTCTGATGAAATTTTATTTCCATTCCTGTTTGTCTTTCCTGGGAATCCTGGGACCTGGAGACTTGACAGGTATATCTTTTAGGTCTGCTTGTGGGCCTCCAACTTTTAGACAGCCATGTGTAACAGTACATCTGTCCCAACCCATTCATGAGAAACTAAATCAGTGTGCGGAGGTCTACTCAATGGAGTGGTACTCAGAGGAGACCTAGTGCAGTTTAACTCATACTAAAATGGGCAACCTTATTGAACTACCTGAACTTTGTTACTGACTGCAATTTAGGACACCCTAGGGCATCCATGTCTTCTACACAGCAATAGCTGACATGGCAAAGGGTCTGTGAGAAACACGCTTTTTTACCCATTTGGAGGACAGTACCTGAGGGCATCTCAAGTAGCATTTGACGCCTACATTTAGGAAACATAATGGAAAAAATGAATATTTGATGAAGGAGATTAACCACAAGTAAAATCCCACCTTTGTTTCCTCTTGTATTTAGTAAAAATATCAAGGAAGATACTGCTACACAATATCTAATACACTGTAATAGTTTTGCTAAATAATTCTGATGTGATGTTTGAGCAAACTTCACTCCAGGAATAAGAATAATTCTCACCAGAGGTTAAATTACTAATTTTATTTTCCCCATAAATTATTCTGATGAGATTTTTCACAACATTAAGAAAAAAGATTAAAATTCACATTTACTTTCACATACCTTGGGAAAGGTAACCAGTGTTTTGTCTTGACTATGGTTAAACTGCAAACTTTGAGATACAAACTTTAAAGTCTGCACTAGCAGCTAAGAACCAGCAGCTGTACGTTTATGAATTTGGTTTTCCAGATCCTACTGAATTATAAATATGGTAAATATAGATAAATAAATTTGTAAATACATTTATTGATAAACTATATTTATTTATAAATATAGTGTAAGTGAATATAATAAATCTATATTGTAAACATAATCATAAATGGTAATAAATATATGATGAACAGTGTAAATCATAAATAGTATAATAAACATACTAATAAATAAATAAAACCACCCAACCAATTCCTCAGAGGATAACGAATTGGCTGAACATTTGCACTCAGAGGGTTGCAGTCAATAGCTTGATGTCCAAGTGGAGACCAGTGACGAGCAGTGTTCCTCAGGGGTCAGTACTAGGACCAGTGTTGTTCAATATCCTTGATGAAGACATGTACAGTGGGATTGAGTGCACCCTCAGCAAGTTTGATGACACCAAACTGTGTGGTGCTGGAGGGAAAGCTCCCACGCTGGAGGGAAGGGATGCCATCCAGAGGGACCTGGACAGGCTGGAGAGGTGGGCCACTGCCAACCTCATGGAGTTCAACAAGGCCAAGGGCAAGGTCCTGCACCTGGGTTGGGGCAATCCCAGCACAAGGACAGGCTGGGGGAGAGTGGATAGAGAACAGCCCTGAGGAGAAGGACTTGGGGGTACTGGTGGACGAAAAGCTGAACATGAGCCAGCAGTGTGCACTGGCAGCCCAGAAAGCCAACCGTATTCTGGGCTGTATCAAGAGAAGCATGACCAGCACGAGGGAGTGGATTCTTCCCTTCTGCTCTCATGAGACACTACCTGGAGTTCTGTGTCCAGCTCTGGGGCCCCCAGCAGCAGAAGGAGGGTGTTTGTGTTTCACCTTTAAATATAAGATCTTAAAATTTGCCTTAAGTAACATTTAAGGTATGTACATGTAAAGACAAGTACTTAGTCTCTGTAGATGTTATGTTAGAGCATGAACTCATTTTTTTAACATCATATCATTCTCCAACTGTTTTCTGAAGAAAGGTAAGAAAATATGCAAAGCACAGATTCTGTTGTTGAAAATACAATGAAAGCCCTGTTTGCACATTGATCAGATCATTGACGCATTTCCAAACAGGTCAAGGATGTTCCATGCAAGTAGATCTCTGTGCTTCTCAGGAATATCAGAGTCTGGGTCAAAACTAGTATTGCAGAGTCTTTCTTCCTTTCAGCTACAAGACTGTCAGGAGTCTCAGCTGTGACCTTCCTATAGCAGATATTTCCACTTCTGATGGTATTTTAGATGTTTCGCTTGAGATAAAGCCTCCTCTGTTGGTGCCTCTTTCAAAAAAAACAGACATGGCTAAGGTGATTAGTTCAGGCTAGACTCACAATTGCTTTGCAGTATTTTAGGCATGTATTTAAGTTAGGTGTTTGGATCACTAATTTCTATCTAACTAATGCTCTGCTGTGGTGACATATTAATTTTGCATATGTACAAAGGTACATCTTCTCCAAATGATGATGTGAGCAACCATATTTAATAAGCCCTGCTTTGAGCAGGTTGGGATAGATGACCTGTAGAGACTGTTTCCTAACAAAATAATTTTGAAATAATATGTGATAAATGAGTTAGTTTAACCCTAAAGATAACCTTTTTGACTTTTTTTGTTGCTTTGACTCTGTATTCTCCTGGGTAGATATATTAAAATGAAACCTTAAATATGAACATCAGAGACACTGATTAATTTTATTTCAGAGACATGCCCATTGACACCAGCAATACAACTTTTGAAAAATAGTTGTCCATTTAAAAACCCAAAATGCTGAAAACTGAGAAATGTACCTCAAGTAGGGAAGAGAACAGATTTAAATACATACTATAAATTAAACCATGTAAGTCAAAACAAAAGCTCTTCTGCTATTGCAAAAAAAATTATTATCTATCACTGGATTTGCAGAAAAATTGCAATATTTTGAAGACAACTTTCTGAACACCAGAGAAAGATAAAATATATATCAATCAGTTTCATAAATAATGCTTGCTTTTGTATGCATATGTATGCCATTATGTATCAATTCACTGGACCACATTATGTTACGCAAACAGAAATACTAATGAGACTGGTTTTGTCTCTGGCTAACTATAATTTTCCTTCAGCTGTTGAATTTCTGTGAAATTATCCATTGCTTTATCCTCTAGCCTGCAGTATCAATCACAATTCCTTTCAGAACAACTGCCAAGTTTATCAGTGCTTCTGTTTCAGTGCAGTAGGTAAGCAATATATTCTTCTCATTCTCCATCCATCAAGCCAACTCGCTTTGAAGTCAGAGTGGGAAAGTTAGCTGAATTAAATAAGAACAGTATGTTAAATGTAGCTTTCCCACTACAAGCTGGTTTTAGAAACACACCCTAACTACTGTTTTCTTTTATCTAAGACTTAAAGATTCAAACAAGACAGGAGTTCAAGCACAGCCAGCTACAGTCAGATTTTTCCATTTTTTTATCTTTTTTTTTTTTTTTTACTTTAAAACTGATAACTGTCTCTATGGAAATCTATATATAACTATGGAGAAAAAAGACCAATTAAGGAGAGACAGGAGTTTCTTATCTAGTGTGAATTGGCCTAATTCCACTTATCTTGCCAGAAATCACTTCTTTTCTTCTTCATGTACTTTAATCTCTATCTAGAGCTAATGCAAAATAAAAGTGTATTTAAGATGCTTGAGAGCTCAGGTACTTACAGTTCAGAGACAGAATTGTTATAAAGAATGAAATGAGCAAGATATAATGAAAAATAGTGTCTATATTTTCATCTAAGATCCAAATTTAGAGCAATTTTTGAAAAAAGATACCTATTCCCACAAAATTACCAGGTCAGTCTATTCTGAATAAAGGTTTCACATGAGCACTTTGGAGACCTACAGAACAGACAATGTACAACTAAAAATCTGATTATACAGGGAACTGAAGTTCATATTGGATTTCTCAGCTTGAACACTCTCAGCAACATGATCAAACAATAATGTGCAGTCTTTGACCTGCATGATGAACGAAGAATAAGTTTGTCATCCTTCATAGTGTAACTCAAGCCTGGTTAAACTTAGACGTAACTCATTCAAACAAGAATTATACTCCAACTGGGGCACCGGGGATTACCATGTAACTCATGACTTTGCCACAGGTCATTTACAAGACCTTTAACATGTCAACCCTCCACCTGAGTAACTCTCAGTGGGGTGTCCCAAAGACAGACTGAAACCCTGATTCTCGTACCCAGAAGTGCTGAGCCTGAAAGCACTTTATGCTGCATTAGAAACAGAAGACACCCTTCACAGTGCAGAAAATCCCAAATCTCTGATTCATCCACTCACTTCTGGCACATCGTAAGCTGAAACCAAGTTGAATGTTCCGAATGTCTAAGCATGGCCTGTCCTGCTGCCTTTGACACACCACCACAGCCCGTTTCAAGCATTTGTTTCTTGGTTTTAAAAGAACCTGACAATCTTGAAGGACATTTTCAAGAATGAAAAGACCTTCATTACAAGCTAGTAGGCAGGAGATGTGTCTTTTGGAGGAGGTAACTGACACCTTTTTTATATTTCCTGACAAGAATGAAAGGACCTTCATTACAAGCTAAAAATGCTAGTAGGCAGGAGATGTGTCTTTTGGAGGAGGTAACTGACACCTTTTTTATATTTCCTGACAATTTGACCTTAAATTGAAAAAGACTTGAGTTCATGTTTAGGAAAAGCTATTGCAAAAAAAAAAAAAAAAAAAGAAAAGAAGAGTCAAACTTACATCTTGTTCAGAATAAAAATACATCTAGCTCCTGGGGAATATTTTCTGGCATTTCACCTGAAAACTGTTTATTGAAATAGCCAGTGCCTTCTCTTCACTTTACAAAAGTAGGACTTAATCAAACATTGGAAAAAGGGAGATAAGGAAACAAAGACACTCAGTAAATACATAGCAGAGCTAGGATGTGGTCACCTCAGATGGCCTCCAGGTACCAACCACACTGTTCTGTCAGTCCCCCTCCTTCTGAGGGAGAAAATATGATAGGAAATCCTGTGGGTCAGGATGAAGATAGGAACAACACTCACCAATCACACAGGCAAAACAGAACAAAATTGGGAAAGATTAATTTATTGTCAATTAATTACACAGTAGAATGAACAAAACTAAAAACACTTTACCCCCACCCCTTCCTTATTCCTAGGCTTAAATTCACTCCTGATTCTTCTAACTCCTGCCCACAATCAGCACAGGAGGATGGGGACTGGGGGTTGAAGTCAGTCCATGATGCTTTATCTCTGCTACTCCTTCCTCGTTGTGTTCTGCCCCTGCTCCAGCACGGGGTTCCTCCTGTGGGATACAGTCCTTCCCAAACTTATCCTTCCCAGGGGCTCTAGTTCTTCAAGAACTGCTCCTGCATTGGTCCTTTTCTATGGGG
>NW_010273825.1:62880-72890 GCF_000690775.1 Eurypyga helias
CCACAGGCCACAGTCCCGGCCAGGAGTCTGCACATCAGGGGCTGCAGCTTCTTTCAGGGCACATCTACCTGCTCAAGTGTGGGGCTGCAGGCAGGTCTCTGCCCCCCCGTGACCCTCCATGGCTGCAGGGCACAGCCGGCCTCATCATGGGCTGCACCACGGGCTGCCAGGGAATCTCTGTTCCGGTGCCTGGAGCACCTCCTCCCCCTCCTTCTCACTGATCTTGTCTGCACATCAGGGGCTGCAGCTTCTTTCAGGGCACATCTACCTGCTCAAGTGTGGGGCTGCAGGCAGGTCTCTGCCCCCCCGTGACCCTCCATGGCTGCAGGGCACAGCCGGCCTCATCATGGGCTGCACCACGGGCTGCCAGGGAATCTCTGTTCCGGTGCCTGGAGCACCTCCTCCCCCTCCTTCTCACTGATCTTGGGGTCTGCATGGCAGTATCTCACATTTTCTCACTCCTGTCTCACAGCTGCTGCACAGCATTTTTTTATCCTTAAATTCTTTATCACAGAGGCACCATCAGCGTCACTCATTGGCTCATGTTTGGGCAGCGGTGGGTCCATCTTAGAGCCAGCTGGAATTGGTTGTGTCCAACATTGGAGCAGCTACAGTGTCTTCTCACAGAAGCCACCCCTGCAGCACCTCCCTCGCCTAGCCCTGCCACAAAAACGTTGCCACGTAAATCCAGATACAGAGGATTAGAGATGGTGTCCCAGGCTGGAGTTAACTGAGAATGTACCAAATCTCCTGAAAAGAGAACTTGCATATATTTGAAGAGTTGCAGCAGTTTTATTTCAGATATGAGTTTAACCTAACACACAGACCATTATTTTGGCACAAATTGGGTTTATTGAGGATTATGGGTTTGTCTGCAAAGGGAAAATCCTTCAAAATAAGTTGGACAAGGAGTTCACAATGACCAAGATACCTACCTCTCTCTAGTTAGGTCCATGATGAGCTATAAAAGAAAACTCAAGAGAGAATGATTGCACAAGAAATCTTTAAGACTCTCACCCTCCCAACCTGCCTCTCACATGGCAACACGACCACCGTGTTGGGTCCAGCACGCAATTACTGTTACTGAGTTACTTTTTCCTGTTTTGCTGCAAAGCAAGGTAATCACTACTGCTACTCCTTTGGTCTGATGCCCCATGTACTAAATCAAAAATAAAAAGCTAAATCAAAATAATCTAGTTTTCAAGTGAAAAAGCGGGGTTCAGATATAAGCACGTGCACCAGGGTTTATCAGTTTTTATAAACATTTTTGTCAAAACCAATGCGCATTTCTGTGTAGTCAGTGCCAGACACCCTAAGGGGTCAGGTTTTTCAGGTGTACCCACTAACTTCTAGGTATTCCAGGTTCATGGTCTTCTCAGGACTTTTATTTGAACAAGATCTGGAGCCAAACCAGCAACAAAGCTCAGTTCAAAAAGAACTTTTTACTTTCTCTCATCCCTATCTAAGTCACTGGGGTTTCCTGATCTCCTCAGACTCATTCAGATCCACAGTTCCTCTGTTTGGTCCCTGCAAAAAAGGGAAGTCCATGGTCTGGATCCCTGTGATGACCACGCAGCATGTTCAAGAGCAAGATTTCCATTTTGCTTCTGTTTGGTGACTGCATTTTCTCATCTTGCTCTCCAGCATGTGTGTTACTCACAAAATGACCTGTTCCAGCTCAAACTCATTAAATTTAACCCACAATAAAATCATTCAAGTTGCTAATTCACCTCTGAACTTTTCAGAGCTGGACCTCAAAACCCAGCAGCTATCACATACCACTCTTACATATTTCCCTTAGTGTAATCAATTTCCACCTCTGCCATGCTGGTTGTTGTAGCAATAGTCACTTTTTGTCATTTTATATAAAGTGCAAATGCTACAGGCCCTTCAACACTGTCTGCTCTACACACATGGTGAACCCACCTTTAAAAATGTTTCTCATAAATCTTTTCTGTCACCTCTGTTTTGTTAACATTAAATTGAAAAGAGGGGGAAGGGAAAGAAAAAGATCCTTTAAAAAGCTATTTGGGGTTTTGCTCTATAATTTTTCTATTTTGTTTTATTTTATTTTTAACCATAAGCTATCTTTTTTACATTGAAAACCAAGTTATTATTTCCTGGAGGTTTACACACGAAGCCTCAGATTGTCAGTTCATTTAATGTCACTTTACTTTATGCTTCATGCCAGTTTTAAGGCTCAGCAACAATTGACAATGCAACCCTTTCACAGCATCAGCTGACTGTTTTCTTTGACAGCAAGATTTCAAATCAAGGATTTAATAAACTAGTAGCTCTTCCAGTTAGCAGTGAAATGTTCTTTCAATTCCACCGCTTAAAGAACATCAAACAAACCTCAGCTGTACAGCAAAGATTATAGCTAAACCAGAAATGCAGCTTATTTGCATGCACAGGATCACCAGGCTTTGACTGTAAGAGAGGGAAAAGATGAAAAAATGGAATTTTGCTTAAAATAAATGTGCGTGTCAATGTGTATATGTCTGTAAGCAGACTACACATACAGGGACATAGGCAAAAGTAACAAGAGATTGGAGATGATGCATGGAGTGCCTAAATTACTCATTTGTGAAAGTGTTAAGTAGGTGAAAGGCAGCCTCCTGTAGCTTGCATGCTGAGTTAGCTAGGAAAAGGTGTTATGCACTCTCAGACGGGTGGGATCGACTCCAGGCCCTTCAGTGCTGAGGTTAACACTAAATTCCACTGAGCTGCAATCCTTTACACCATTTTCCATTCGCTGACTGACTTATCTGCCATCCCAGCTTCCCACATCACACTTCTGAGTTTGGCCCAGTGTTCACACACCCGGAGGGGAGGAAATGTAAAAGAACTCCACCTGTGAAGCCTAAAGGGACCTTTAAAGTACTCAATGAAAAACATCTTGTATGTGAGCCTTTCTCTCCCTGCAGGGGCATGTGGCTGCAGCTCCACTAAGAACCGTAATGAAGAAGGACAAGTGATGGAGAAGAGCAGAAATTCTTCTTGGTAATCCACAGCCACACTTCTGAGCTCCTGGTGTAAAGCCAACAATGATAATGTGACAGAACAAGGATACACACCTCAACCTGTTACAGATGGATTGAGTTGGTGCCCCAGAGTCTGCCCTCAGGAAGGATATAGATCAGTTGAACGAGTCCAGAGGAGGCCACGAAGATGCCCAGCGGGCTGGAGCCCCTCTGCTATGATGAAAGGCTGAGAGAATTGGTCTTGTTCAGCCTGGAGAAAAGAAGGCTCCGGGGAGACCTTATTGCAGCCTTCCAGTACCTGAAGGGGCTACAAGGAAGCTGGGGGGGACTTTTTACAAGGGTCTGTAGTGACAGGACAAGGGGTAACGGGGTTAAATTGAAAGCGGGGAGGGTTAGATTAGGTATCAGGAAGAAGTCCTTCCCGGAGAGGGTGGGGAGGCGGTGGAACAGGTTGCCCAGAGAAGCTGTGGATGCCCCATCCCTGGAAGTGTTCAAGGCCAGGCTGGATGAGGCTTGGAGCAACCTGGTCTAGTGGAAGGTGTCCCTGCCCATGGCAGGGGGGTTGGAACTCGATGATCTTTAAGGTCCCTTCCAACCCAAACAATTCTACAATTCTATGATAAAATATGCTATACAGGGGGTGATGAGGAAGGGGAAAGCTTTCTAGGATAAGCTTATATTTACCTTCATTTTTGGGAACTATTTTGTAGCCAGGAGGGTTTTTAAATTCCTGAGTTGGGTTCACAAATCAAATGTGTCGCCACTAAAAATTCCTGGAAGGCAGAGTATTTCTGAGATGTGTTTCAGGTCTTTCTTCCCTGAGCCCTTATTATCTCTTATTGAAGGACTGATAATGATGACTCTTGCACTGAAGTAACTTTTACTTCTTTCTGCTCCCAGCCAGCTGGTCCAATCCAAAGTATCTTGGTGTCAACTCCTCTCAGTGAGAAAAATTTACTCCTCACAACATTACTTCTCATTTCTGCTGCGTCTTGCAACTTATCCAAGCTGTGTTCACCCACCATTGCTTAGAAGGAGTATGTTTATTTGGAAGCAAACACACTAATTGGTGTTACTTAACTGTACCTACAGGCCTATCCACATAACAATGCTCACCAAAATTAATCTGAATTAGCTTTTTTAAGCAGATTAATTAAACTATCTTAAACTCCTATGTGGACACACTTGTTCAGAATTAGAGAGACTTAATTCCATTTAGGTGAATTGACTTTCAAAGTAAATTAAGCCAAATTGAATTATAACGATTCCAGTCCACATGGGGATTTAAATTCATATGTTGAGGACTCTAGTCACATTAATTGAGAAAACAGCTGTAACGAGTTGTTGCCATCTCCCAGTTTTTTACTACCATCTTGTTACCAGATGTTACTAGTCCTACTCTCAGAATCAGCAGAACAGAAGCTATGACTGTACTTATCCACTGAAGTTCATTCAGGTACCTTTGAAACTTTTCTTCATTAGCAACTAATACACCAGACTGTGGACTGAAGCAGTTGAGAGCTGGACACATATTCTACCAGCCCTGCTAGAAAGGTGATTACATCTGATGGGGCATCTTAGATCATCCCTACATTTCCCAAAACTCACCCATAAGAACACCTGAACATGTCAGAAAAACAATGATAAGACTAGTTTATCCATCTTCTAAGGTTACTTCACCAAAGAGGAAAGGAATGTGAGCACCCAACCAGAAATCTGCTCTGGAGTGGAATGTATAGGACGTGTAGGAGTTGGGAGAAAGCCACTTAGATGTATTTTGTAGAAGATTTCTATCTAAATAATGGTCACCCATTTTAGTTTTAATGACCTGGTTCAGATTCTGCCTTTCACAGCCCAGATGGTTTGGTTACATTTAGGTTTGAAGAGGCACTTTGCTGAAAAGCTGTCTTTGACAAATTGAAGGTCTTTTTCATAGCATCATAGAGGTTACTCAAAACCCTGTCCAGCCTGACCTTGAACACTTCCAATGACAGGGCATCCACCACTTCTCTGGAAAACCTGCATCTGTGCTCAGCCACTCTCACAATAAAAAAGTGTTTCCCGATGTTCCGAGGGAGCGTCCTATGTTTCCATCATGGCTTATGATCCTGACACTGGGCACCACTGGAAGGAGCCTGGCTCTGACTTCTTTGCACCTTCCCTTCAGGTATTTATATACATTTATATACATTGATATGAGCCTTCTCTTCTATAGACTTGACTCAAAAGCTCTCTATTTAAACACTCTGAACAATGATAAGTCAGATCAGTTCTTGAGCTTGAACTGAGTCGTGTCAGAATTAGTTACTGAATCAGTGGAACTGTTGTTAGAAGAATATCTTTAGTAGTAGAAAGAAAGGTAAGGGAATTTCATTTTCAGGGTGGAATTACTTCATTTTTATCTTTGCTGTCAAAAAGCAATGCCTAGGCCAATGGATTCAGATCACTACCTCCAGAAAGCAATTTACCTCATCCTGAAATAACTGTCCATGACAGCTAGGTGATACCTCTCTCTTCCTCCTGACACAGAGCACACATAAGCAAATAGCTGATGTTGGACTCTTAACTTCTCCTTGGTTAATATTACATAACAGCCTATCAGGAGCGAATTATTTGGTTTGCCAGTTCACATTGGGCTGACATTCCCAGCAACTGTTACAAAGAAATGGAAGAATAAAAACTCTTTTAGTTTGGACTCTCTGCTGTGAGTGGTCTAGGACACATACTTTGTAGTCAGCAACAGGTTTCTTTGATCCTGTAAAACCCTGGAAGAATAACATCTTTAAAAAAAAAACCTGCTATCCTCTCCTGTGTTAGCAAACTACTTACCTATCAATATCTTAAAAGCATTTGATTTGGCTGTAATCCACAACATAAACTGAAAGTATCACCAGCAAAAGTATCATTCAAATGCTCTGTGATTGCAGCTCATTATATATTGTGCAGTGTTCTTCCTATTTCATGTCTGGATAACTTATGTACGTAACAAACGGCTCCCAAAGGGCACATTTTGCTATGAGACAGATAATTTCAAAATTCACCAGCCCTCAGTATTAGACCACTGCAGGTTGAAACTGATTTTTGCTGTTTGTCCCAATAAATACTCAAGGATTCAGGTTCTTGTTAAAAAAAAAAAGGGACAAAGAGGAGAGGACCACACTTAGGCTAATTTTTTTTTAATTCAAATTAATATTTTGAAGGGAGAAAGGATAGAAACATTTCTTTCTAAACACTGATCACAAAGGCATAGAAATTAAAGGCAAATCCAAAACCCAGATAGACAGAAGTGTAATTCTGTCACCAGCCAAGTTCTTGACAAGTTTCTATTTTCTTCAGTAAGTAAAACATCTCACAATATGTAGTTCTGAGGAAAGAAATTAACAGTTCTTTTCTCCTGTGCAGTAAATTGGAAGAGTTTTCTCCCAGTCTGTTTGAAATCAGTTTCACTGCACCACAAGTTGACTTAAGGAGTGATCCCAAACCCATTTATGTCATCAGGGATAAGATTTGCATCTCTCAACTTCAGACACATAGAAGTTAGACACCTAATCTAAGCTAGTTATCCTAGGCTCTATCAGAGTCAATGGAGGGAAGCCTTCTGAGGGAGATTCATTCTATTTATCTTAGGATACATGAATTACCTTAAGAGGAGCTTGTTGCTCTTCACTGACTATAAATGGAGACATAGGGTGGCAGATTCAGGTCTCAGTAGCTAGTTTGCAGACATTTAACTTAGGGCACATGCATTTCACCCTGGGAAGCTTATATTTTACTTCTCTGAGCTGCAAGCTTGATCTTATATACCTCCAGTAGCTCCAATTACCCTTTTCAAGGCACTTCCAATGTGGAAACTCAGTCCTAGTCTTTATATTGAAATGTTTTGTGATCAAAATAGCAGCTGTTTACAAGTCAAATATCTTTTACGCCCAAGACTTAAGCTTGATTTCTGCCTTTGTCTACCTTGACTTTGTTTTTCCATTCACTCATCCTTCTGTACACAATCTTGTACTTTCTCCTAATTCTATGTGTTTGGGCAAGCTCTTGCATGTGCTGATTGGCCAGCAGGCTCCTTTCTCCTCAGCATAAGCAAAGAAGGGATTTAAACTCTCTTTCCCATGGTGAGGGCACTGTTGTTTATCTTTCCTTTCCCCAGCTGCCAGCTTCCACAAAACTTCCACAAAAATGTTTTGATGTCAGAACATCATGTTTTTTGAGACATCTATCTTCTCAGTCAAATGTGGTTAAAATGGGCCAATGTCTTTGAAAATTATTTGAGGGAGGAGGAAGGGGAGGCAAACATACTGATAGGCAAGACATTTTCCCTTAAAATTCGACTAAACATATGCTTCCTTACTACTAAGAAATCTGGTAAAAATTCTAGTATACACATACTTACAGAGGCAGGAAAGAGGTAGGGGTATTTTTATACAATCCCTCTCTTTGCATGGATGATATGTTACACCCACAAAAACACAAATCCAGAAAGCATTTATTTTTCTGTGTGTATTGGCAAAACGGCTCTCTTAGATGTTCCAGTTTCCTCTTCAACCCAGTTCTGTGGGACAATTAGCATATTTACTTTTTACCCACCTTTTTTTGTTGGTTCTTTTTTTTACCTTGGGAATGCCTTAGTTTGTTATGCCCTGAAACACAAAGCATTAACAGCCTTTTAGAGAGTGCCAACACATGGTGGAGGTAGCTACCTGTTCTGTTTTCCATAAAACTGGTGTTAATAGGCTCTAGAGGGGTCCCTCAGTAAAGAAACGGAGGAGTTCAAGCATTTATTGACTGGCTTGTATCTCGTAGAAATATTCGAAGTGGAACACAGGAGATGTGGAGAAAAGCCACACAAATGAGAAGCTACTAATGAAGTGTTTTTACAGTTGGAGTTCAATGTGTGAGCTTGTAAAAGCTGATTAACTATTATTGTGTTTTCATCTAACTGGTTTGATAATTTGTTGGTTAAATGGCTCAGCTGAGAAACCAGTGAGTGTCCTTGGAAACATGCTGGTGCAAGAGTTAAAACTGCAAATCCACACAGAGGGGGCAGGTTTATGTTGTGGATCCATGATACACTTCTCTTTTAATAGGTGAATAAAAGAAGTGGCTGAAAAGTCATATTTTGTTCTTACAGGGATCTCTTTGAGGCTATTCCTCTTTAGATTTTTTTCATAATAGAGGCAGTTAACAAGTTTATTCTCTTTTTCATCTTTCTTGAATTTGTCTTTCTCTGTTTTTCTCTTTCTGCCTCTTTCTTTCTCTCTCCGCCTCTTTCCTTTTCTTCCAGTTTCATTAAAGGACTCTGTTTAGAAGAGAATATTCTGGGCTGGATTAACTATTAACTCAAAACAGTTAACTACCACATTAGAGCAACAACAATATAACAGAGGACACTTGAAAAAGCAGGGTAGAAAAAATACAAGCCTCAATTTTCAAAGAAAATTACTGGAAACCTCTACTAGGTGATAGACAGGAGATGTGAAAATTTGTGTTTATTATGCTTTTGTGCTCGGTTTTTCCAGAAAGTCTTCCCTTGTCCCCACTTCTGAATTCAAATCTAGCCACTTTAAGATTGTCAAACCTGTTGGCTAACACAGGAATTGGGAATTTTATGGTCTTACTGCAGGTGTATGTCTCTAAACCAACAGGTCCCTCTAAATCCTACTGATTTTAGTATGATAATCGTCTTGAATGTCAGTATAACGGAACTACATCTTATTGGTAAACATTTACTGTGTTTAAGGTACTAATGAACAAAAATCTGTATGTTAGACATCTCAAAAAGGACTTGGGAGATGCATTGGGTGTAATAAATTCATCTCTAACAAACTGGATAGATCGGACTCTTTAAGATGATCTGATTGAAAATCCTGATTCAAAAAATAAAAGCATGCGAAAAATTGGAGGTCTTAAAAAAAAAGTGTTGTAGTGAAAATTCTCATAATAATTTGACTCAGAAAATGTCTGTGGAACCATACTGGGGTTGCAGCTTAAATTTTTTCTATCTTCCTCCAGCATTGTTTGGATTCCCCATTAAATGTCTCATGGTACTCCAAGATGTGAGACCCCAGGACATATCCACTGCCCATTATTTTGAGAGAAGACACTGTGTACCACAGGTCATACAGACTATAAAGTCATCCAAAATCCCATGAGACCCTATAACAAGGTTTCTCAGTCAAAATAAGTTGATCTTCATCCTGCTTTTGATTAATAGCCTAATTATTATTTTCTAATTTCCAGCAAATTCTACTAAGAAAAAAAATCCCTGAAAAATCACATAGCCATAAATACCATAACCATTGTAACTTACTTTTTCAGATGTAGCTCATAAAAATGAGATATGTGTCTCCCATTTAGACCAGGGAGTCACAGTCAGGTCTTAAGCTTTAATCTACTTTTTTTTTCAAACAACCATATTGAAAAAGAAAGCTAAAAACTTGAAAACAACAAATACTTGAACCATTTAGTTCGGAATGGATCTCTGGAGGACTTTAGTTCAACCTCCCACTCAAAGCACGGTGCACTAGAGTGTTATATCAAGTTGCTTAAAGTCTCGTCCAGTTTGGTTTGGAGTATATCTAAGGAGGAGTATTCCACAACCTCTCTGGGCCCAGGTTCCAGTGTGATCATTCTCTCTCTCTTTTTTTTTTTCTTTTTTTTTTAATTATCTAATTATAATTTAATTTATTGTAACTTTAGTTTTCTGTCATGTCTTTGGGTATCTCAGATGAGAGTCTAGCTCTGTCATCTTTGCAATCTCCTATTATGTAGCTGAAGCCAGCAATTAGATTGCTCCTTGCCCTTCTCTTCCCAAAATGGAACAGAGCTGGTCCCTTCAGCCTGGCACAAAATGTGGTTTAGTCTCCAACTACTTTAAAGACCTCCACTGGATGCATTCCAGTTTCACAATACAAGGCTTTCCGTAAGCCAAAGAGAGGGGAATAATCACTTAACTCAATCTCCTGCTACATTTTTGTTTATGTACCCAGTATGAAGTTGACCTTCTGTCGTGGTTTAACTCCG